>NC_091619.1:10523598-10826628 GCF_027580195.1 Bos mutus | reverse complement strand
TAACACTTTTGATGTTTAACTTGATAACAAGGGGACAGTTTCTAAGCAAAAAACAGATTGAGAATCCTAAAGATTAAAATCACTTGATTTTGCTGTGGCACAGCATTTGAAGAGCATTACTAGGCGTGGTGTCCAAACCGTGGGCGTCTGTCTCAGCACACGCTTTCATTCATTCATTTTACTCATTCAGTCACTAGATAAAACGCACACTGGGGTCTACAGTGCACAGGTGCTGACAGGGGACACTGGGTCTTTCCTTGCGATTCTCTGGGGCTCTGTTTCCTCGCCTGTACCTCAGAGATTATGCTAGCTATCTCATGAAGTTTTAAGTTACAAGTGGTACCATGATGTCCTGACATGAGATGATCTTACTGGTATAATTGAAATACCATGCCCCCTGGCTTCGCTGTTAATAATGGTAGTCTGGGACTAGTCTGTCTCCGTTTTCACAGACAATCTCTAACCCTCTCTTAGGCTGTCACAAAGGTGAAGAGATGTTAAATACCTAATAACTATTTATTTCCTGTAATATCTGTCTTTTATGTGGCTTTTGAGAGAGCCAGGGTTCTATTCATGCAAGGATTTTAGTAGATTGGGTACTATAACATATATTTCTGATCTTAAAACATTTTGTACCATTTTCAAACAAGCTTCAAGGTAGTTTGCTACTTTAAAAAATTACTTGTTTTTGTACTTCTGTTTAAAGCTATCTAAAAATCATTTTTGAGAGAGAGGAGCCAATTTAGAGGTATAAGACTTTAATAAATTTCTGTAGAGCAAGCTCATCTTGAGTAGAACTAAATCAAAACAGTGCATCTCCCTTCACTCTTTGCTAGGCCTTCCCACTCTGGTATGGTCTGTGGCTTTTTAGTGAGCATTCATTTGGCTTCAGCACTTGCTTGCCATTCTCACGTCTCCATTCACTGCCAATAACATTGTTTGGTTAATGGAAGTTTTATGGTTTGCTTTTAAGAACAGTTCATGCTATTTTTCATTTTTTTTTCTTGTTTTTACAGAATCACCTTAAAGATATACTGTCATCAGTTGTGTCAAGAAGGAAAGCTTACCGGTTACGTGATGGTCATTTTAAATATGCCTTTGGTAGCAATGTGACCCCACAGCCATACCTGAAGAATAGTGTAGTAGCTTACAACAGCTTAATAGAAAGGTATATGAAGTTTCTTGTGATTTTTGCATCCATCCTTTCTAGTTGGTTATGCTACTCTTACATAATAGACCACTGTTAAATAATTGATTATTGAGTTTCTGTGAGTCTAGGGTAACTCTGAGAGCAGTACAGTTTTATTTTCTCAAGTGGCTTCCTTGCATAACTAGTGAATTCTTCTGGTACTCTGTAGATCAAAAGTAAAGTTGTAGAGTTTGGCTGCGGCGTGTGGTTTAATGCGAGTGGCCCCACTCTGAGGGCAGTGCATCTTGAAGGCTCCTGGGGCAGCACCTCTTGGTGGTGGGAGTGGGCCAGCTGTCACTCTGAAATGTGGCCTGTGGTTATTGTGTCAGGGTTGGGTTTCTTGATGGTGGGAGGAGCAGTGGTGTGTGTGTCTCCAGGTCCTTACCTGGCTTTTGTAGCTAGAGCTCAAGATAATGGCCTGGGCTGGGTGTCATCGGTTGCTCTTGGCACCCTCTTGGGCAGATCTGGTCTTTGAGCTCTGATCTCTGGAACCTCTCTGCACTGTGGGCTCCCAGGACCTCTGTGCTGTCCTGAAACATCCCTCTGAGATGACCTGGATTACCTTCCCTTTGTTGTCTCTCTTCAGGGAGAAGAGAGGTAGAAAAAAGTATTATTGGGAAGGCTGGCTGGAGTGGTGATGGGGAAGAAGTAACTGGCAAGGAAGGCTGGTGGCGTGATCGTGGTGGGATGTGTGGTGGGAGAGCTGAGCAGGGAGTCAGAGCAGACGGTGCTGACACCGTAGGGAGGGCCTGGTGCTGGTGCTTGTGTCATGGCTCTGCAGACCTCAACACAACTCACAAGGCTCATTTTGAAGAGCACTGGCTTAAATTGGTTTCACTATTTCAGACTGCCATAGGTGAAGATTTACTCGACCTCCTGCAAGCATATCTGTTGTTGATTATTTGTTCTCCTTTGTGGGTCATTCGTCTTTAGAGAAAAACAGCCCCTTGTGTTGGGTGAGTGCTGGAGCAGTGTCTGGGCCTGCCAGGCCTCCAGCCGCCCTCTCTCCCTGCCAGCCTGTCCCTAGAAGACTCCTGCCTCATTCTTGGCCACCTGTTTCTCCATCAGGGCTGCCTTTGTCTGGTGCCGAAACCCACGCTCACACTCTACTTGTGCTTTCCTCCGGGTTCCCTCCTCACTGTTTTACCTCCTGTGTGTTCTCCAGAATGGCATAGCTTGTCTCCTACTGTATTATGATACAAAAATCATGCTTGTCTTCCCAGTTATATCTGGGTTCTATTTGGGGAAGTTGGCAAAATTTGGGTGCATTTTCTCTACCTTCCAGGTTTGCCCGTTGCTGCTTTTGTGCCTTATCTTCTTTCCTTGCTTGTTATTTTTTGATCCTGTTGTCTTTAGTTTCCTCTCCAAGTCAGTTTGCAATTTCATTTTCCTTTAATTAGGGTCTATTATTTTTTCCACCTAGAAGCTCTTTAAGGGCAGGAGACAATTTTGACTCTGTATCCTGACTTAACAAATATTTTGACACTTGTGGAGGGAGGAGGGTAAATGCAGTTGTACTGCATTTTATTTCCAGCCCAAGAGATGGGCTGCCTTTAAAAATGAAAATTGTAGGTTATTCATGTATACACTGGCTGAAAAATAATTGGATTTCTGATTCATTTTGAGATACATTTTATAAGAAGTTTTCTAGCAGACCGTCCCTACTCTGGTTGTTCAGTGGTTTCCCTCTTTCTTACTGGAATGTTTCTGGAACGTTTTGTTTTCAGCCCTCCAGCCCTCTCCGCTCCTTTTGCTGGTCAGAACCCAGCGTCCCACCCGCCCCCTGACGATGCTGAGCAGCAGGCTGCACTCCTGCTGGCGTGCTCGGGGGACACACTGCCCGCGTCTCTGCCTCCAGTGAACATGTACGACCTTTTTGAAGCTTTGCAGGTAACTCTTGGCACCTTAAGGTTTATCTAGATTTATGGATAGGTTCAAAGTTTCTTCAAGTCTACAAAGATATTCACTAGCTTTTCCATTTCCTGACTTTTGTTTTTCAGTTTTTATTGTTTGTTACTAAAGCCATTAATACTAGCCTTATTTTCAAATCCTGCTCTCAGGAATCCTTCCTAACTTACCTCCCCCATTCCTCACCTTTCCAGTGAAAGGAAAAAACAAACAAACAAACTCTTTGTTCCCTTATTTTTCCTTCAGAGCTTTGTTATTTTGTTACCTGTTTTGGGTTTTATTAAGTTCTGGCTCAAAACTTAACAGGCTTGTGTCTTTTTTGTGAGTGTTTTGTTGATATAAACCTTACTTTCATTTTCTGTGTTGGAAAAATAAGTGTATTGAAGTATAATTGGAGACATGCTGATGTTTTTATCCCAGGTACACAGGGAAGTCATTCCTACCCATACCGTATATGCTCTCAACATTGAAAGGATCATTATGAAACTCTGGCATCCAAATCATGAAGAGCTGCAGCAAGACAAAGTCCATCGCCAGCGCTTGGCAGCCAAGGAGGGGCTTTTATTCTGCTGAATTAGGATTTGACGGTGTGGGACCCTCAGCAAACTCATTGATTATTGAACTGAATGTTTGGAGGTTCACATTTCAAGACTTAAGTGTATAGTGTAAATATAATCTTTCCTATGGAAACGAGACAGTACATTTTGTGTTGCTACTGTGACACCATTAATATAAATCTGATTTTAATAATGACCCGTATCTCTCTTGTGTATGTTTGTGTGTTCCCAGTTATGGGACTAGGCACTGAGAAAGTTCTGTGCCTGGAATAGCGATGTTTGGGCATCTGAGCCCTAGTATCCTATGGTCTTCATGTGAGGTAGGTGACATTCTAGAACAAAGAAGCTGTTACAACTTTGTCTCCACAATCAGGAGGCTGTCTGTCTGTTCAGAGACATCACATATTCTGTATCTGGCAATTCTAAAATTTCTGCTTTTCTCCTGAAGAACTGTTTTTTTTTTTAACTGCTTTTAACAAAGTGTTAAAAATTGGTTATCTTTGTTAGTAGTCAATTTAATATACTTTTTTTGTGTGACCAGTTTTAACAGATATAGTTGCCTATTACAATTTCATAGAAAACAAGACTTAGAAATGCTATGCTGTTTGAGAAGATAAAGTCTTTTCTTTAAAAACTTAAAAAAAAAAAGAAATCAGAATAATCTCTTAGGATGTAATTAACCTTATAAAATATCTTCTCATAATTCCTTTCTTTTAGAGTTGTTAGGCCCAAAGACTTTGATTGGTAGGTTCATCTATTCATTATTCCTGTAGACTGTTTTAAGAAGTGCAAGTAAACATACTGGATTTATACTGGGTTAATTCTCCTGTTCTTGTGAAATATCCTTCCAAATGGCAGTGTTACTACCAAGTTTGTTTCTTAAAAGATATGTTGCTTTTTTATTCAAGAGATGTTATAGGTAGATACACTAGAATGTACAGATGGGTTTAAGTAGGTCTAAATAATATATGTATAGATAAGTATGTGTGGTTCAACATCTGGATCTGTGTATTTGTTTTTGTACTTTAAATGCGACAAATCTTTTGGGAGAAAACTTTTTTATTAAAGTAAACATAAGGAATACTGCCTTCAGAAATGTGAAGAACCTTGCTTTATGGGATCTTAGCAGAAACTTTTCAAAAGAATGTATCAGATAAGAAAGATAAAAAACAAGTTCCAATTAAGGTGTGTCATCACTTTTGTGATATATGCTGCTGCTAAGTCGCTTCAGTCGTGTCTGACTCTGTGCCCACCAGGCTCCCCCATCCCTGGGATTCTCCAGGCAAGAACACTGGAGCGGGTTGCCATTTCCTTCTCCAATGCATGAAAGTGAAAAGTGAAGTCGCTGAGTCGTGTCTGACTCCTAGCGACCCCATGGACTGCAGCCCACCAGGCTCCTCCTTCCATGGGATTTTCCAGGCAAGAGTACTGGAGTGGGGTGCCATTGCCTTCTCTGTTTGTGATATATAGATTAAGACAAAAAATAAATAAATAGCTTAGTTTGAGTTCTTGGCACAACTCTGAAAAGTCATTTAGAGTTTTAGATAACTCAAGAATTTTTAGGATTTCTAAGAATTTGAACTGATATCTGTGTGTAGTGGATCTATATTCTATCTTGAGCCTCAATGCTAAGTATGTATTATATTTCATGTGTTCCATAGATGCAGAGACACCTAGACCTCTTGAACATGCCCTGCTGCTCATTATAAGGGCAGGTTCCCATTGAAATCTGTATGGCAATGGACCTCCAAAGAGAATTCCTCACTGCTCTACAGGACCTGGCCTAAGTCCCTACTCATCTATTCTGGTGGGACCATAGGACACCAGAGGACTCCCAAGCTTGGGGCCTCACCCTTAAGGTCTGCTTTCCATGCCAGTTTTCCTCAAGTATCATTTTGTACAGTGGAGAGATGAGGTTAAGGGCACGGCAGGCAGGTAGAAAGAGTGATTGACACTTAGGATTTTTCAAGATAGACTGAGATTCAAATACCCCAGTTCCATGAAACACTGCCTCCAGCTCTAGCTCCATTTTGGGATCCTGAGTGCAGTGCATCTTTTATAATTAGTTTCTTAAGAAATCATGAGTGCTTATTATCAGGCATCATTTAGAAAAAAACTGCTTCTGAGAGGAAGAAGGCAATTAGAAGTGAGATAATTTCGGGCTTAGAATAAAGCTTATTTTTCCTTTAGAGATTTCAGTAATTCTTTCAGCTATAGGTGTTATCATTGTTCAAAACCAGATTTGGTAAGGCCCGCCTCCCTACCAGGCACCAAGTGCCAGTTCAGCACATAAACACCTTCATCACCAGTCAGGCACACAGTTCCTCTAACACTTCTCCCATTGCCTGAAGTGATTAGCGTGTTGCTGCTCAGATTTCATGAAGTGATTTCTAAATGATTGCTCACTTTGACCATATAAAAATGCCTATGTTTCATCGTGTCTTTGACTTAAACCAGAAATTCCTCCAGTTTGAATAATGGTTGTGAGTCACTTAGATGCTATGGCCAACAGATTGGTTCAGCATTCAGTTCTCATGGCTTAATAAAGGAAAAATATCTAGATTATTCTTGGCATGTAGCCTAATATTTAACTGAATCAACTGGCGTGGTAATTACTAAAAACAATATTAAAAGGCATATAGATTCATCATACTTTGGTTTTTAAAAATATTTATCAAAATAGGACCAAGTTTTCTATTCATCAACCTGCTAGCATGTTTCCATTCTTTTAAATTTAATATCCCTTTATGGATTTTCTTCATTGACTGGTAATATACCATTCCTGAGAACAGTCACCAAACATGACAGGGAAAAAGCTATTTTCGCTAGGGCCCTTTCCCCCACCTTTAAAAGCCAGTTGGAAACCACACATATAGACACCAACAGTAATTACATTGTCATCCCCATGAACAGACTTTTTTATTTAAGGGTATAATATATTGGTACCAAACTGAGTGGAGAATAAAGTGTAAATGAGAGTTTGAAATGTGACTTTTTTTTAAATGCTAGCAGATAATAAACCACCGGAGCCTATTGTCTTTATTATCAAAGTTTATTGTTAGACTCAGTTCCTATCTACTGGGGAGTACAACTGTGTCTCAATATGTGCTATAGTATCTCTAGGGTAATAGCCATTCTGCAAAATAGTTGTACTGGGGCTCTGTTAGGCATAGATCATAAGTCAGTGGAAGAGTGAGCCCAGAAAACCCTGACAGTAGAGCCATTACTCTAGAAGTTCCAGTGCTATGCAACCTGTAAGGCATCACCTGTCAGCTGATGATGAGACTCAAGGAGGTGTTGGTGGAATGAAACAGGAGTTGAACCCATTTTCTACTCTTCTCTGCAAGACAACTATGGCTCCAGTGCAGGAACCAAAAACTAGGTCTTATAAAATCCTTTAAGCTCCCAAAACAAGTAAAACAGTACGTAAAGAGGAAAGGGCCAGGAACCAGGGTAGTGGAGGATAAATTAAGTGGAATTGGAGGGAATGAAAACTTCTGGAATGAAAAGTAGCTGGATTTAGATGCCATTTGAGATGATAAAGAACACAGTGCAGGTAAAAGCAAATGAGGAAACAATTCAAACTGAAAAGTAATCAGACACCAGAAGTTAAAGTTCCCCTCTTGGAGGAAAACTGGTTTTAAAAAATGAGGAACATGGGTCACTAATAATAGGAATGAGTACCTGAGTAGAAATAGGTGTTTCAGGATGCCAAGAATATTATACAAGTGAGCTGGGTCTATAGGAAGGAAAAGTGGTTATGGTAGCCTGTTATCCAGATCTGACATTGGAATGACGTTTCTAGCAATGGCTTTGTCTATGAGGTTCTGGCATATTTTTTTGTAGCACAGGTAGTTTTGATGGAATGTTTTAATAACACTCAACTTATGTGGGAATGCAAATTAGTATAGTGTAAAATTTCAAAAATCTCCCACCTATTTCTGCGGGATAGAAGTTTAGAAGTCCTGAAACAGTTGTGGCTAAAGGCCCAAGCCCTCTTACCACCCTGTGATAAAAATATTAAAGGAATTAACCAAACAGTATCAGGTGAGTCAGTGAGCTTTGTACCATGTAGACAGCAGATAATTTATGGTGACTTCTGCAGGCAGCCTGAGAAACAGAAGAGCTTGTGTACTAAATGCTACCCTATCATTAAATAAAATAATAATGAAAAATAGGGCCATTAAATGAGACCCTAGAAAAGTCTAGCTGCCAACCAGATTGGGAAGATAAATAAAATAGCATAGTTTATTTTAATCTGTATCTTCCATACTAACCTAGTTTGTAGAAAAGCCATCTGCTGGCACTAGGTCAGTATGTCTGAATTTTGTCATTATTAGCATCTCATTTTTCCAAAAAAGGAAATGTGTAAGTAGCACGTGTACATAAATGGCCATTTCTACAAAGCCTTCTCTGCAGTCTTGACCTGTGTGAGGACAGGTTCTACTGATGGAAGCATTTTTAGAGGCAGAAGGAAAAACATTAACTTGAGGTTTTCTCCAAAGAGAGAATACCAGTGGAGTTGGGCCCATATGATGAGTTTCTTGTTGGTGTTGAACAAATGGTATCTTCTCTAGGAAATACGTTTGTTCACACCTGTTTACAGGTTCTATAAACATAATTTCTAAAACAAGAAATGAGGCAGAAGCAGTTTCTTTTCTAATCACGTCTCTGATGAAATGAAGGGTCCTCAACTTTTTGGACTCCTCATGGTGTGGGATGGGGTTGGGCTCTATCCCAGGGCCGGATGCTCACGCTGCTGTCCAGACTTGGGTTATTTCAAGCCCCATGGCCTTTTCCTGCTTCTCCCTGTGCATTCAGGCTGCGAGGAATCTTCTTGAAGATTTTCCTCCCCAAATGTTCCAAGCACAGTTCTATTTGCTAGAAAACAGAACATAAGTATGAGTTAACCTTTGGATTTTAGACACTGTGTAACTTCATGAACATAATTATTCCACTAGTCACATTTCCAAACAGATGAGGAGAGGCCATTTTATGCCCATATGTCTCCTCTCAAATGTCCTGTCTACTTCTGTAACTTACTCAGCTCAAAACCAGGGCAACTATACAGAGACCTGTGGCTGTCAAGATGAGCCAAAACTCATGGTTCTGATGGGATGTAAATGCATGGCCCATGTCCACAGCTGTGCCCCAGCCTTATTTTCTTCCTTTTGACAGTTTTTGGTCCAGTCCTATGGGTAGCATATACCTTAGAAAATGAAAAATACACAAAAATGTCATCTGCTTAAAATCCTTCAAGCTAGGCTTCAGCAGTACATGAACCAAGAACTTTCAGATTTACAAGCTGGGTTTTGAAGAGGCAAAGGAACCAGAGAACAAATTGCTAACATCTTATGGATCATGGAGAAAGCAAGGGAGTTTCAGAAAAACATCTTCTGCTTCATTGACCACGCTAAAGTTTCTGACTGTTCAGTCGCTCAGGCGTGTCCGACTCTTTGGGACCCCATCAATCGCAGCACGCCAGGCCTCCCTGTCCATCACCAACTCCCGGAGTTCACTCAAACTCACGTCCATCAAGTCGGTGATGCCATCCAGCCATCTCATCCTCTGTCATCCCCTTTTCCTCCTGCCCCCAATCCCTCCCAGCATCAGAGTCTTTTCCAATGAGTCAACTCTTTGCATGAGGTGGCCAAAGTACTGGAGTTTCAGCTTCAGCATCATTCCTTCCAAAGAACACCCAGGACTGATCTCCTTTAGAATGGACTGGTTGGATCTCCTTGCAGTCCAAGGGACTCCAAGAGTCTTCTCCAACACCACAGTTCAAAGGCATCAATTCTTCAGCGCTCAGCCTTCACAGTCCAACTCTCACATCCATACATGACCACAGGAAAAACCATAGCCTTGACTAGACGGACCTTTGTTGGCAAAGTAATGTCTCTGCTTTTGCATATGCTATATAGGTGGGTCATAACTTTCCTTCCAAGGAGTAAGTGTCTTTTAATTTCATGGCTGCAATCACCATCTGCAGTGATTTTGGAGCCCAGAAAAATAAAGTCTGACACTGTTTCCCCATCTATTTCCCATGAAGTGATGGGACTAGATGCCATGATCTTCGTTTTCTGAATGTTGAGCTTTAAGCCAACTTTTTCGCTCCTCTTTCACTTTCATCAAGAGGCTTTTTAGTTCCTCTTCACTTTCTGCCATAAGGGTGGTATCATCTGCATATCTGACGTTATTGATATTTCTCCCGGCAATCTTGATTCCAGCTTGACTGTGTAGACAACAACAAACTGTGGAAAATTCTTAAAGAGAGATGGGAACACCAGACTACCTTACCTGTCTCCTGAGAAACCTGCATGCAAGTTAAGAAGCAAACAGTTAGAACTGGTCATGAAATACCTGACTGGTTTTGAATTGGGAAAGGAGTACACCAAGGCTGTATATTTAACATTTAACTTATATGCAGAGTGCATCATGTGAAATGCCAGGCTGGATGAATCACCAGTTGGAATCAAGATTGCCAGGAGAAATATCAACAATCCCATATACTCAGATAATACCACTCTAATAGCAGAAAGTGAAGAGGAACTAAAAAGGCTCTTGAGTGAAAGAGGAGAGTGAAAAAGCTGGCTTGAAACTCAACATTAAAAACAACTAGGATCATGGCATTTGGTCTCATCACTTCATGGCAGATAGAGAAAAAGTAGAAACAGTGACCAATTTTCTTGGGCTACAAAATCACTGCAGACAGTGACTGCAGCCATGAAATTAAAAGACGCTTGTTCCTTGGAAGGAAAGCTGTGACAAACTTAGAATATTGAAAAGCAGAGACATCACTTTGCTGACAAAGGTCTGTACAGTCAAACCTATGATTTTTCCAGTAGTCATGCATGGATGGGAGAAGGCAATGGCGCCCCACTCCAGTACTCTTGCCTGGAAAATCCCATGGATGGAGGAGCCTCGTGGGCTGCAGTCCATGGGGTCGCTGAAGAGTCGGAAACAACGGAGCGACTTCACTTTCACTTCTCACTTTCATGCATTGGAGAAGGAAATAGCAACCCGCTCCAGTGTTCTTGCCTAGAGAATCCCAGGGACGGGGGAGCCTCGTGGGCTGCCATCTATGGGGTCGCACAGAGTCGGACACGACTGAACCGACTTAGCAGCAGCAGCAGCATGCATGGATGTGGGATGATGATTGTGCTCAGTTGTGTCCTGACTTTGTGATCCCATGGACTGCAGCCCACCAGGTTCCTCTGTCCATGGAATTTTCCAGGCAAGAGTACTAGAATGAGTTGCCATTTTCCTCCTCCAGGGGATCTTCCTGACCCAGGGATCAAATCCACATCTCTTGTGTCTCCTGCATTGGCAGGCAGATTCTTTACTACTGCACCACCCAGGAAGCTACAGTCCAAGGGACTCTCAAGAGTCTTCTCCAGCACCACAATTCGAAGGTGGCTGAGCGGCGAAGAATTGATGCTTTCAAACTGTGGTGCTGGAGAAGACTCTTGAGAGTCCCTTGGACTGCAAGATCAAACCAGTCAATCCTAAAGGAGATCAACACTGAAGATTTACTGGAAGGACTGATGCTGAAGCTGAAGCTCCAATACTTTGGCCACCTGAGGCAAAGAACAGATTCATTGGAAAAGACTGATGTTGGGAAAGACTGAAAGGAAAAGAAGAGGGCAGCAGAGGATGAGATAGCATTAGCGACTCAACGGACATGAATTAGAGCAAACTCGGGGAGACAGTGGAGGAACAGAGGAACCTGGAGTGCTGCAGTCCACAGGGTCACAAAAAGTCAGACACAACTTAGCGACTGAACAACAATGGGGTGGGGGAGGAAGGTAAATACGGTAAAAACTCACTGTAACTCAAAGTTTGGTATTCAGTGGATGCAGTATAATGGTTAGCAGGCTGAATTCATAAAGGGAGGCTGAATTCATGGAGAGAAAGGTTAGACGACATGAGAGGAAAAAAGCAATTTTAGTGATTTTGACCATAAGAACTTCTAATTGGCTCTGTAATTCTGAGGATCTCAATAACACGGGACCAATGTTAGGAGTACAACTTGATTTGGGCTTCCCTTGTGGCTCAGCTGGTAAAGAATCCGCCTGCAATGCAGGAGACCTGGGTTCGATCCCTGGGTTGGAAAGATCCTCTGGAGAAGGGAAAGGCGACCCACTCCAGTATTCTGGCCTGGAGAATTCCACAGACTGTATAGTCCATGGGGTTGTTGCAAAGAGTTGGATACAAGTGACTTTCACTTGATTTGGGGGCAGGGAAGGAGACTTAAATCACTCTTCAACTTACACAGCATGAAGTGGGGGGTGTCTGACAGGAGATTTCTCTTAGCATTTCATTTAGAGAGAAAGAAGCAAGTAGGATGGAAATACCTAATTATACCTTACAGGAAAGAAAAAAATATCAAGATACATTTAGGTTCTTTATAAAAGGCATGCTCTCTTCATATTAAACACTGTGTGGAGGAACAAATGAACTGAACAAATGAACAAATTAGGGAAATAACAAAAAGTGGAATGGTCTGTTCTCTGTATGCTGCCCACTGTTAGGTGGTCACTCTCCTCTCTCCGTGGTGTGGGGGGAATAATCATTCTACTTGTGTTGTGAGGTAGTCCTCCACTCCCAACTTCCTATTAAAGCTGTGGCCCTTCTATATACTTAACTCGGAAAATTCCAGGCCTTATTGTCCTCAGACTTCACTTACTGGAGTCCTAGATAAGCATTCTGGTTTGTTTTTTGGTACAGAATTTCAGTTTAAAAATATCACTCTTCACGTGTCTGTGAAATTATTGTAATTGTTTATTCCATGTGAATGTCATCATGAGGATAAGATGATGCTTTAAAACAGACTTTTGATGTCCCAGGGAAAAGCAAACATAAGCTATTTCTTTCATTCCCCATTGGGCTACTGCAGACTACCCCAGACAGAAACTTGAGACCCAGGAGACACAGTTCGAAGGTGCACACGTCCTTACATCCCAGCCCTCCAGGCTAGCCAAGATGAGCACAGTTGCTTCAAGTGAATCAGGTACACACGTCGGCCCTATATATTCAGCATGACTTACATGGGGAAGAAAAATTTTGGTTTTGCAGACAAAACTTTTTGTTAATGGAGTCATGTCAAACTATGCTCCTTCAGGATTAAATAATTTCAGCATTATGGCACTCAGATTAAATGTTCAGGCAGCTCACTCATTGTTCACTTCATGCATTATACAAAATACCCATGAAATAAGCCAGGCAACCAAAGTTTCATATGAAGGAGAAAACGCTGATGGCCTGCTACCTGCAGCACTGCACTGTGAGTTCGAAGAGTTCTCAGAAACCAAGAATGGCAAGAGACAAAGGGTGTTTGTGAAACCCAACATGTCCCACAGGGAAGGCACCCAGTGGCCCCTCCTGGCTGCTTACCTCGGCTTTCCCTCAGTGGCTCTCCGTCAGGCTCTCAGTGTCACACTCCTTGGGCGGTTCCCCTCCGCCTGGCAGCTCGCTCTCGATTTCCCACAGCACGTCATCCTCATCCTCCAGGTTGCTGGAGATGTGGCACTTCTTGAACCCTTGGACGATGGACTCGCTCGAGATGCTATTCCATGCCACCATGACCCACTCCAGAAAAAGGCCCAGAGGCGGCTTCTTGGCGTTCCCGGTGGGGCTTAGCGCCAGGTTCCCCGCCAGGAGCCAGTTGGAATACTGGGCCCGGACACTGTCATTCAGTGGTTTGTAGACCACCACATCCAACACCTGCAGCTGTGAGGTCAAGCCCCCCGGGATGATGACCATGTCAGTGTTCATGCTCTCCATGGAACTCTTCACTGAGTCGGTGGCGTGGCCCCGGAAGCCATTCAGGATCAGCAGCCCTCGCTGCTTGGGCACCGCGCCCGTCCTCCGCCTCCACACCACCTCTAGCCAGTCCTGCATCAGATCCTCCGTCATCCATCCATACCGGTGGCAGCGGATTTCCATGCCACTCGGAAACTTCCCAGGGGGGATGTACGTGCCCCTCAGAATGATATATGGAGGTAACTTCCTCCCATCAGCCAAGACACCAAGCATGGCTGTGATTTTCAGTTTCTCCCTCCCTGGCGTCTTGACTAAGACAGGCTTTTCCCCCTGGTTGTCCACAGTCACCCTCGAGGGCACCTCTAAGCAAATTGGCGTCTCGTCTGCGTTTCCCATCTGAGCCACCTGGTAGTCGTGTGCCCTGCGCAGAGCCAGGACGCTCCGCTGGTAGGTGACAAGCTTCTCCGTCAGGTCTTCGGGCAGCTGCTGGGGCACGGGCACCTTATGTCGCAGTGACAAGTCATACCTCCGCATCATTCTTCGACACCAACCCAAGCTAGCCTTGAACCCTTTCTCTGGAATGTTCATCTCCTGGGCGATCTCCAGAGCTTTCAGCTGCATGGCCTCCCTGGTGATGGGGTCCCCTTTGGCCTGCATGTATCGCACGTATTCGGCCACGCGCTGGTCCACAAGGGCGAAGCGCCCGTTCTTGGGGCCGCGGAAGGCACGCCGCATGGCGTGGGCGTTCTGCAGCTGCGGCTTCACTTTACGCCAGTCGCGGACGTTTTTCTCCAGCACCCCAAACTGTTTGGCCGCCTGGCAGTTGTTGGTGCTCTCGGCGTACTCCACCACCATTAACTTGAACCCTGCGTCGTAACTGCGGCGCATGCCCCGGCTGAACTGAAACTTCCCGGCCAGGTCGTCCGCCGAGAGGTCATACCCGGGGAAGCCCATGGCCATGTAGAAGGGGTACCCCTCGCCCCACTCGGGCAGCTCTGTGATGTCCCGAGGCAGACGGAGGCCAAAGCCATCCAGGTGCTGAGCCTGGGGAAACTGCGAGGCTACGTTCATCGGGCCCGCCCAATCTGGGGGCTTCATGTCGGATTCTTCCTTTTCTGGAAGACATACAGGGAGGAGTGAAGACAGTGCCCATGAGTCAAATGATTTTGGGGTCATTCCTTGATTTGTTTTTGGTCAAAATACCGAGACTACTTGAATCTGAAGTTCACTAAAAGCAGTCACTTTAATAACAGATACTTCCAAAGTCCTCACCCCTGTGCCAGTTCCCATAGATCACCACTTCTAATTCTCACAATAACTGTTTCTTTACTCTGTCTTTGCAGATGAGTGTAGAAAAATTAAGTAACGCATCAAGGTGGCAAAGCCGGGAAGTGACACAGGCTGGCAACTGAACACAGGCACCCAGCTTGAGTAATGTACTGACTGTGAGGGCACACGCTTGGGCCAAAATAACCTTCACCTGGGTGAGAAGCCAAATGCAACCCATTCTACACATAGTGTTACAGAATTTCTATCATCATGAACTGAATCATATCCCTTAAACAAAATCTATAGCAATACCACACTTAGCAAAGTTAAGCTTATAAGGCTTAACTTATAAGTTTGCATAAGGTATGGTTTTATAAGGTATGGTTTTTGCATACCCATGTCAGAACTGGGTTTCACTGTATGTTTCTATTTAGAGAGTGGTCACAGAAATTAGATATTACTCAGGGATATTACCATATGTCACCAAAACTAAGAACCCATTGATTGCAAGATGTACCATTATATGCCATTAAGAAAGAAAAAAAAAAGAAAAAAACCAATACAATATTGTAAAGTAATTAGCCTCCACTTAAAATAAATAAATTTATAATAAAAAAAAATGCCACTAGTGAAACTGGAACATGCCATCAGTTTTAAGTGTTAGTCACTCAGTCGTGTCCAACTCTTTGCGATGCCACGGACTGTAGCCCAGGTTCCTCTGTCCATGGAATTCTCCAGGCAAGAATACTGGAGTGGGTTACCATTCCCTTTTCCAAGGGATCTTCCTGATCCAGGGATTGAACCTGGGTCTTTGGTATTGCATGCAGATTCTTAACTGTCTGAGCCACCAGGGAAGACCCAGCAGTTTTAACAAGCATTCTTAATTGCAGAGATGTTAAAGTGATGAGAGAAATACATCTTTTAGAATCAATGAAACACAGAATTTTAAACTATTACTTATAGAGAGAAGGCAAATAAAATCATTCTGGCTGCTGGGAAGCTGTATTTATCCAACTCCTGCTCTCTCATTGTTTCTCGGTACAACGCTGTATGCTTCTTTAGATGTATTTGCTCAAATGTGTACTACAGCTGCTACTGCTTTTTCTATCCAAGATGAAGAAGACAGGAAGTCAAGCAAAGCACCCTGGATGCATGCTTTGTCACGCTGTTTTCCTTAGTTTTCAGAAGTGTGTGGTGTGCTCCCAAGGCACTCAGGATGTGCACTGGACCAAAGCCACACAAACTTCAATTTCATTCACCTGCATACGAGGTTGCATGTTGAGATTTATAACCCGCAGTTGACAGATGAAGAAATGGACAATCAGAGAGGTGGATGAAGTTGCCTAAGGTCACACAGCATGGGAAACAAGGAGATTTTTTAAACTCCAAAGCCCATAGCTTTTCTGCCTCAGAACCTTGTCTTAGGCTTAAATACCCCCCAGAATGTACCTTAATGTAAACTTAAAATCCATCTTCATAATTCTCCCACTGGATGCCTTCTGGATTGGGTTAATCATAGTACCTGCAAAGGTTCCTCCTTGGAGCTGCCATTCGTCAGAATTCTGAGACTCCTCCTCCCTTTCCAACCGAGTGATCATGTCAGGCTTAGGGAATGGGAATTCTGTTTACAGGAAATAAAACAGGTTAACAGCTGTGTTACTGTCTTGGACAGTTGCCAAAATAAGTACTTTGTGATACTTAAGCAAACCTCCCATCCACTCTCACCCCTATAGTCTTCTCAGTATGGAGATTTATGAAAGGCCGTAGAGAAGAATTCAAGGATACTTAAAGAAAAACTATGATGGGAAATACGTCTGTCCAAGGGAATTTATGGATCTTTGTTAATGAGGGGCCGGACTAGCAATGACAAAAACGAACTGCATTTAGCAGGGAAGTGGGTGTATGCAGCCACTGATCTAATGAGCATTCCAGTACCTGCATGAGCCAAGTGGGGAAATCCCTCCAAATGGTTAGACTCTAATAATATCAGTGCTGGGAGGGAAGCAACAAGGATTCTTTGGGGATATGTCCCCAAGCTTCTGAGGCTGACAGGATAACAGCGAGGCCTGCCTTCTCTCCTAGGAGAGAAGTATAAAGTACAGGCCCAGATCCACAGTGACATTTCCTAGATGTCTTTTTTTTTTTTTTGATAAGTATGCCTGGGTTGAATGAGGATGGTTCTGAGAGCTGGCATAAGCTGCTGAGTAGGAGGACACAATATTTATATCCTGCCTAATCAAAAACAGGAAATTAAATGGACACAGGCATTGAGGGGACAGAGTCCAGGTTCAGGAGAGAGGTATGTTGGATACACCTGAGAAGAGAGACATGGAAGCAATTCTCTGGGCTCAGAGCTTCTAAGGGACAAAGGAAAACAAAGTTTTACCCAGAGACAGGACAGTTTCATAATTCATCCTCATGACCTCCCGGTAGAGAGCCTTTTGTTGCTCCGTCAAAACTTCCCACTCCTCATCGGAAAAATATATGGCCACCTCATCAAATAGGGCTGGCACCTGCAACAGTGAACAGGCTTTTCTCAACGACTAGTTGGCACACGCAGACACAGATCACACCATTGTCTCACAAGGGCGGCCTGGGCCCAGAGACACATCAGTCCTCACACGGCTCCAAGAAGCAAAATCTGGATGTCAACAAGCTCCTCTGTGCCCTGCTGAGTGTTTGCCACACTCCCATTCATGGATAAGGAGAGCAGAACCTTGAGATGAAAACTCCCCACCATGGATCACCAGGTCGAGAGACTGGATCCTCATCCAAAGCAGGGAGAGCTGATCACAGCTCAGCCCCCACCCAGAGCCAGTCAACCACAGGAATGAGCACCCTGAGACGGTTCCCCTGCCAACACAGCCCTGCTGTCTCCCTCAGTCACAGACCCTCAGACCACGGGGGTGCTGGTGGTTGCCTGGGCACTAGTCTCCAGTTGCAGAGCACTAGCCCCAGTGTATGACTCAGAACCCCAGAGCTGCCTGGGGAGGAGCCGGTGAGAGAAGGGACCTCATCTGGCCTTTTCCAATCCATAAGAGGATGAGGATGAGAGAAGGGCTAATTAGAGCTTCAATTTATGTAATGAGATACTAGAGTAAACTGGTTTGCTTTGACGCCTAGACCCACAGCAGAAAGCCCTAAAGACAGAGCTCCACTCCCCGCTCCTGTACCTCCCCGACACCATGGGCCAGTGGGAGAGGGTGCCCACGTGGTCAAATGCAGCCAAGCCACCCAGACCAACCTCCTCTTGTTCAACTCTTTCCTTTCTTTTTACTATGTGTCATCTTGCAGTCATTAAAAATCCTATTCCAAAGCTCATCATATTTAGTGGTAAAGCATCACTGGGCTGCTGCGTTCAGAGCTATTTCCTGTGGCACAGTCTAGGGCCTGGGAGGGGATCATGATGATGTTTAGAAAAGTTCCGTGTCTGCATGGTCTGCAGCTTCTTCAGGTGTCTGGCCATCAGTCATTTAGACCTCCTGGCCTTTCCGCCTTATTCACAAAATCCACCCCATCCCTCCTCACCCTCACAGCCCCCTTCCACATAGGGAGAACTTTCTGCAAAAGGCTCTGTAACTGCTTCATTTATTTTCCCCCACAACCCCATTTAATCCAGGAGGAAACTGGCTCTGAGCAGCCCTGTTTCTGGTCTAAAAATCACACAGCCAATAAACAATAGGGTTGAGGCTGGGACCTAGGATGTCTGATTTCAAGGCTCTGGCCCTTACAGAGGGCAGAATGGCCTCCCTGGTACCCAGCTTGCAGGCTTGCACTTCTACCCCACACGCTCAGTGGAACTTCACTCCTGCAGTTCCTTGAACAAACCATTCCCACCCCTCCAAAGACCAGGAGGTCTCTATACATGCTGCTTCAGAAGTCTTCCTCATTCTTGGCCTGGCTGACACCCATCCGCCTTCCAAGATTCAGCCCAGATATCCTGTTCCCTGGGTAAGCTGGCCTCAACCTGGGCTGTGTACCTTGTAATGCCCTGGGCTCAAGCTCTGTGGCACTTATCACACTGCAGGATCCTCTTGGTTTACCTGTCTGCTTCTTTCACTAGAGTATCAGCTCACTGAGGGCAGAACCTGGGCTTATTTTGTTTTGTTCCCCTAAGCCTAGGACACTTCCTGTAGAAAGTAATCCCTTGAAATGGTGTTTTTGAGTCAAAGATTTAAGTATATACTCTCTTCGCTTCTCTTGTTCTACCTGGAATAGTTTCAAATAATCATTAAAATTTATCTGTCACAAAACTGAGCCTACTCTTTTGAGTAAGAATGGACAAAAATGCCTAGTGTAAAATACCAGGAGGTATAATGGATGGGTCTCCGGGCTCTGCTCAGATTTCATCAATCTGGAAAGCCAGGAAGCTAGGAATTTTCCATCCCACCCTATCCCACTTCCCAGGCTTTTGAACAACTCTCCCTTTGGCCTTTTCTCTCCCTAGGAAATTTCAGATCTAGGCTATACCTATTTATAGTCCCTTTCCCTTTGCTGATAAAACAGGACACAGGACGGGCTGTGCCTGTCATTTCAGAAGGGCGATCCCTATCAACACTCATAGAAGGTAACACGTACCCAGTGTGACAAAAATACAGCAGCCCTGGAGTGGTGAGCAGGCACCTGGAGGCTGGGGTTGGATTCATCTCCTCCCATTTACGACTGAGCCACAGAGGGTCCTCAGACAAGCCCACATGATGCTTCAGAGGCACACGGTGTAGTGTGGCTTAGCGATGCTGCTCACAGCAACCTTCTGTGAGAACTGAGCAAGCCTTTAGCCAGGCCCTGCTGTGCAGGCCTCCCTGCTCTCTACAGAGGCCTTTTATCTGGCCAAGCACAGAAGGTAAACAGGGCCAGCCCTGGGCCAAACTCAGAAATCAGGCAGCCAGCGTCCAACCCCCAGACACCCACCCTTGCTTGGCCTCACAGGTAGGGGCCCTCGATCCCTGCCCTCCTTCCTTCCCAGAAGGTCAAGGTCTCATCAGATAGGTGTTCTTCCTTCTGCTTGTGTGCACTGCCTCGCTCGGCTCCAAGAGCTGGCATTCCAATGCTTATCTAACCATCCTAGAGTACTTACACGCTGCCCAGGCATGCTGACGAAGCTGTATAACCACTCAACAAAGACAGTGGGGCTCTTAGGGCAGAGGCCTGGGACCAGTGCACTGATAGAGTGCCAGGCACTGTGTAGGGCACTCTTTCTTGCACTTTTATTGAATCCTTTAGATAATACAAGGATACAGGGATCACTACCCCAGTTTTATGGGTGAGCAAAAGGCTGATAAGCATCTTGCCCAAGATCACAGAGTTAGCAAGTCTGACTCCCATGCCCACACTTTCTCAGCAGGTCACTTAGGCCCCTGCTTCGTGGCAGTAGGAAACCCCAGGGTCCCTTAAGCAAGATGAACCGAGGACTTCTTCCTCAGAGCTTCTAAGGAGAGAGCTCAGACTCCAGGGTGCAGCATATACCCCCGAGTGGCTGGCTTGAGCCTGGGGCCCGCCCTTCTTCTCTCAACCGTCTCCTCCACTCCCCGACACGCACTGCAGGCTCCAGCTGCAAGAGCTGCTGCTGACTCTACACATAAACTTTTTTTCCCAGTGCCTGTGCTCCTGGCTTCCTAGATAGCAAGATTTTCCGTTCCCTTGGCTGGTTCTACCTCTGCCTAAGACTTGGTTCAAAGTACATCTTCCCTTTTCTCTAGCTGAAATTGTATTTCTACTCCAATTCTCCCATGCAATATTACCCTTATAGCATGGTTTAAGATTGAAAGCTTTTATTGATCACCCTAACACAACCTACAGCCAAAACACATATGTAAGAGACAGATTTGATTGTTTTCTTCTAGTTGCCCTGGAACAGGATTTTTTTCACTCAGCACTGCTGACACTTCTGGCCAGATCATTCTCTGTTGCAGGGGCTGTCCTGGGCATCACAGATGTACGGCAGCATCCCGGGCCTCTACCCAGGAGATGCCAGTAGGCTCTCCCACTTCCCAAGTTCCACCACAAGTCATGATAACCAGAAATGTCTCCACCCAGATGTACCTGGGAGGGGGCAAAACTACGTACTACTCAAGACCAGGTCTTTGCCTGCTTTTTCCAGGAGTTCTCAGGCCTGTAGGAGAGACTGACATCTACCACAGAATTCCAAATACTGTGCAATTAATCAGATTTACTTTCCTGTCTTACTCATAAAACAAGTATTAATAATTCCACGAGACTAAGGACTTTGTGTTAATGACACTCAGCACTGCGCTGAGCAACTGTAGATGGATGGCCGGTTGCTTGGATGCCACACGTGCCGGTCCTCCTCCTCCAGCCCAAGCCAAGCATGGGCTTCACCTTGCTCCTCTCTGTGTTGTCCCAACAGATTCTAATGCTTGCTTCTACTGCACCCGTTTTGCATGTTTCTCCATCCTGTCTAAATGTTCTCGGTTGGCCAGTATAGCCTCAAAGCATTGAGTTCTTGCTCAGGGCTAGATGGGATGACTCCTGCACTCTAAAATCTCCCCAGCTGCAGGGATTAGAACTGAGGAGGACAGCAGCATGGTCTGAAGAGACAGAAGCAGTCCAGCTTCAACAGCTAGACTGGCAAACCCGCAGCCTGGAGTCGTATTTTTTTTTTTTTTCCTAATTGAGTATAACATACATACAACAAAATGCACTACTTTTAAGGTTCCAGCTCAAGAGGTGTTTTTAAGAACAGAAGTCAGCATACATGTGTATCCAGGGGCAAAGCAGATAACCCTGCTGCACCTCATGCAGTGGGAGGGGAGTAGGACGAGATAGTTTGCAAAGACCGTGATTCTATGGATACAGATCTCTCATTGGAAACAAAGCGTACTATGTATACCAATGACATTCATACACAGTGGAAAACCAAGCAGAGAAAAGGAACGTCATTTGGTGCTTATTTAAAATGTTTACCATGCACGCTGAGTTATCATGAAGTCCAGTAAGTACTGTAAATGTATACAACTCTAAGTATCTGTTCCATTTATGCTTTAAATTTGAATTCTATCACGCTACAATGTTCGGACGTGCTCCCTACTCACTGCTGCCTACCATCCCAATCCAAGGCCAGCTGGAAATGCAGTTCTGTCCTGTGTCAACTACCGTAAGAGGTGTTCACACAGAACCAGCTGGCCTCATCCCATACAGCTCTCCTCATATCAGCTCAGTGCCCCAAGACTTAAATGGTTTAAGTGGTTCCCTTCAATCAGCAGTAGGTGACAAAGATTTTCTCCTCACCCCAAACTTGGTCAGCCTCTGAGCCCTCTTCTCCACTAGGCCTCTACCCTGGACACATACACAGCTGCTATGGTCCACAGCCTGCACAGCCCAGTTTTAGCAAGAATTTCACTAAGTTAGTTTAGAAAGAATCTGTTGATGCCACTGTTGATGGCTCCACTTAGCAATTTTCCATTCACTGAGCCCTACGCTCTCTTCCCTGGCTATAAATCCCCACGTGTCTTTACTGTTGAGCTCTCTCCCGTTCTCTTCTCTCTCCTATTGTGACAGTCTTGAAGCCTATCTCAGTATTCTGAATATTAATATATTCCTTAGTATATTCCTTATTATCTAAACAAGTGCCAGAATAATTTTTCTTTTACACATGGGTCAGCAGACATTTAGTTGATATCTACAAGGTGCCTGGCATTAAGCAGGATATAGGGAATCCATGGATACAGGAGAGAGACACAGTCATGGCCTCTTGGACTTCCAGTCTTGATGGTGATACATTATGTGGCTAAAGAGATAGTTCCCATAACCAGCTTCTCCATTCTTCGCTGTGCCTTTTAAAGCCACAGAACTGTTTTCTCAGGAATGCAAACACACCGGACTGGGCTAAGCTAGGCTATTTTTACTTCCTGTGGCTGCCTGAGGAAGAGACTTATTACAAACCTGGCTCCCAGGCCTGCCCCTCACAGCTGTGTGAGAACCCCACACCTTCTTACTTACCCATCCACCCTCTGAGCAGATTCGGACTTTTTGCATATCTGTGGGGCCATCCTCCAGTTCCCGGCTCTGAATCTCTTCTTCTTCTTCCTCTTCTTTCAGGGTCAAATTCAGAGGGCAGGCTGTGGATGCCATCTCTGCAAGCAAGATTCAGTTCAGAAAAATCAGGTGCTAGTGTGAACTCTTCAGAGCCTGTGAAGGGGGCAGCTCAGGTTACACAAACCTTTTTAGCCCCAGGACAGTTCAGGGGAACAAGAGAAAGGGAAGAGCCAGGTCTGGGGAGCAAGGGCTTCAAGGAAAGCACCAGGAAGGTTTGGAAGGTGACATTTAGTTATGAAAAGAAGAGGGTTGTAGGCAGTCAGCATACCTGGCTGTCTTCAAATATTTAAAAAACTGGAAGAGAGACCAAACTGGTTCTGTAGAGACCCAAGGGCATAACAGGTTGGTGGGTAAACATTCCAGGAAGTTTTATTAATGCAACAAAAGGCAGAACTTTCTCACAGCCAGTGCCACCCAAACATGGAATCAGCAGCAGGTGTGTTGGCTTCCTGTCAATGAAGGCGTTTGAACTCATAGTGCACTCGCTCAACTGGGTTGTTCCTACAGGGCCAGTTGTGTCAGGAGGTTGGTTGGCCCAGAAGACCTGGATTTTCCAGAGTCAAAGGTTTTGTCCATGAGCCAGGTCAGAAAATAGAGTCATTCTGCCTTTAGTGACTTTCCAAGCCCAGGACCCTTAGTGAAGAGTAATGCTTGGATACCCAAGAAGAGGCAGAAATCACCAGGGTCTGGGGCCCACCCCTACCGGCAAAACTCGTTGCCTCTGGACCGCAAATTCTCTCTTCTGCGAATTCTCTTTCGCCCAGCTCCTACGCCAGTACAAAGGCCGCGCTCCTGCCCTCTAGGGGCGCGGGCAATTCCTAGGTGTGGAGTGAGTGTGCATCTGGTGGGCCGCATCCTCCCAGGCTTCCAAAGAAAAAAGATCCTTCCGGAGTTCAAAGTCCGCTTCTTCGGTATTTTCAAAAAGGACGGGCAAATGCAGCAAGATACCTCTGGGGCGGGTGAAACAGGCTTCAGATCCCTGGAGCTGCGGCCAGAACTTAGCTACGGCCTCGCCTGCCTGCTCCCGGGAGGTGGGGGCGCCGCCCCACAGCAAAGGTGTGGTTTAAGAGGTCCCCGCCGCCACCGCCCACCCGCTCGGCGCCCCGCCCGCCGCCGCTGCCGCGCCCCCGGGGCGCGCTCGGGTTTCTCCAGCCATCTTGTCCCATTTCCCTTTCTCCGCGGCCCCGCGCCGGGAGCGCTCCCGCCGCCTGCCTGCCCGCGCCCGGCCCGGCCCGCCTCCCCGCCTGGCCCGCTCCCGGCCCCAGCGCACCTGCCGAGCGGCCGGGGCCGGCACCGCCTGCCTCCCCCGGCGGGCCCGCAACAAAGGCGGCGGCGGCGGCGGCGGTAGCAGCTGCAGCGTCGGCGCCCCCGCCCCCGCCGCGGCCCAGCGGCCTGGGGCCCGAGGGAGGGGCCGCGCTGCCCCCGCCCCGTCCGCCCGCGCGCACTCACCGCCGGGCCGAGCGCCAGGGCGCGGGCCGGGGCCGCGATGCAGACGCCGAGGGCTGCGTCCCGGCTGTCACAGCGCCATCCTTCCCGTCTCTCTGGCTTCCCGTGCGCGCGGCCCCTCGGGAGGGAGGGGAGAGGACACGTGGTGGGAGGAGGGAGGGTCCGGCCGGGAGCTGAGAGTGTTGGGAGGCGAGGGGAGGAGCGCGGCTGATGTCAGCGGGCTCGGCGGCGCCGGGGGACGGCGTCCGCGCCAGCTCCCGACCCTCCTCCTGGCGTGGCTTCCGGCTGGTGAGCGCCCTGCGCTCCTCGAGGCTGAGCTCCTGACCCACTGGCAGCCTATGCCTCGCCTGCCTGAACAGTCGTGCACTCTGCCCTCTCTGCTCCCCTGGTGCAGTTTCCAACGCTCCGTCTGTGACCTCGGCATAGATGAGGCAGGAAGAGCCCGTATTTACATTTGAAGTGAACGTAGCCTGGGTGCACGCGTCCCTGCGCTTATTTGCATGAACCACTGCTTTGCGCTTAGTTAGATGAGTACTCCGGGTACTCGGGGCCGTGCTTCAAGAAATGTGTTATGAAGAATGACCAGCAAGGGCATGAGGGAGAGTGAGGGGTGTTGGACTTTGGGGGAGGCCTGCATATGCACATTCTGGCAGGCATATCAGAACTTTGTTGTTATGGTTCAGTCGCTCAGTAGTGACCTACTCTGTAGGACCCAATGGACTGCAGCATGCCAGGCTTCCCTGTCCTTCACCATCTCCTAGACTATGCTCAAACTCACGTCCATTGAATCGCTGATGCTATCCAAGCATCTCATCCTCTGTCTTCCTCTTCTCCTGCCTTCAATCTTTCCCAGCATTTTAGGGTCCTTTCCAAGGAGTGGTCTATTCTCATCAGGTGGCCACGGCATTGGAGCTTCAGCATCAGTACTTACAATTGACTATAAAGGGTTGATTTCCTTTAGGACTGACTGGTTTGATCACTCTGCTATCCAAGGGACCCTCAAGAGTCTTCTACAACACCACAGTTTGAAAGCATAAATTCTTTGGTGCTCAGCCTTCATGGTCCTACTCTCACATCCATACATGACTACTGGAAAAACTATAGCTTTGTCTATACGAATCTTTGCCGGCAAAGTGATGTCTCTGCTTTTCAATATGGTTTCTTGGTTGGTCAAAGCATTTCTTCCAAGGAGCAAGCGTCTTCATTTCACGGCTGCAGTCATCGTCTGCAGCGATTTCGGAGCCCAAGAAATAAAATCTGTCACTGTTTCCATTTTTACCCCGTCTATTTGCCATGAAGTGCTGAGACCGGATACCATGATCTTAGTTTTTTGAATGTTGAGTTTTAAGCCAGACTTTTCACTCTCCTCTTTCACTTTAATCAAGAGGCTCTTTAGTTCTTCTTTGCTTTCTGCCATTAGAGTGGTGTCATCTTCATATCTGAGGTTATTGATATTTCTCCCAGCAATCTTGATTCCAGCCTGAGCATCATCCAGCCCAGCATTTCGCAAGATGTACTCTGCATATAAGTTAAATAAGCAGGGTGACAGTATACAGTTTGATGTACTCCTTTCCTGATTTGGAACCAGTTCTTTGTTCCATGTCCAGTTCTAACTGTTATTTCTTGACCTGCATACAGATTTCTCAGAAGGCAGGTCATGTGGTCTGGCATTCCCATCTCTTTAAGAATTTTCCACAGATTGTTGTGATCCACACATTCAAAGGCTTTAGCATAGTCAACGAAGAATAAATAGATGTTTTTCTGAAATTCCTTTGTTCTATGATCCAACGGATGTTGGCAATTTGATCTCTGGTTCCTCTGCCTTTTCTAAATCCAGCTTATACATCTGTAAGTTCTCAGTTCATGTACTGTTGAACCCTAGCTTGAAGGATTTTGAGCATGTAAAATGGAGGTAATTGTGTGGTAGTTTAAACATTCTTTAACATTTCCCTTCTTTGGGATTGGAATGAAAACTGATCTTTTCCAGTCCTGTGGATACTGCTGAGTTTTCCAAATTTGCTGGCATATTGAGTGCAGTGCTTTCACAGCATCATCTTTTAGGATTTGAAATGGCTCGGCTGGAATTCCATCACCTCCACTAGCTTTGTTCATAGTAATGCTTCCTAAGGCTCACTTGACTTCACACTCCAGGATGTCTGGCTCAAGGTGAGTAATCACACCATTGTGGTTATCTGAGTCATTAAGAGCTTTTTTATATACTTCTTTTGTGTATTCTTGCCACCTATTCTTAATCTCTTCTGCTTCTGTTAGGTTCATACTCTTTCTGTCCTTTATTGTACCCATCTTTGCATGAAATGTTCCCTTGGTATCTCTAATTTTCTTGAGGAGATCTCTAGTTTTTCCCATTCTATTGCTTTCCTCTATTTCTTTGAATATATCACTTAGGAAGGCTTTCTTATCTCTTCTTGCTATTCTTTGAGACTCTGCATTCAGATGGGTGTATCTTTCCCTTTCTCCTTTGCCTTTCGTTTCTCCTCTTTTCTCAGCTATTTGTAAGGCCTCCTCAGACAGCCATTTTGCCTTTTTGCATTTCTTTTTCTTGGGGGATGTTTTTGGTCACCACTTCTTGTACAATTTTACTAACCTTCCTCCACAGTTCTTCAGGCACTCTGTCTATCAGATCTAATCCCTTGAATCTATTTGTCACTTCTACTGTATAATCATAAGGGATTTGATTTAAGTCCTACATGAATGGCCTTAAAAGGGTTCTTCCCCTACCTAGTCAGCTGTGTGCTGGAACTAAAGACAGCTGTTCGACCTCCAAGGGCTTATTCTGAGCCCTTGATGGGACCACTGTGACCCACAAGATGGCAGAGTAGAAGGACATGCATTCATCTTCTCCTGCGAGAACTCCAAAATTATAACTCACTGCTGAACAACCATCCACAGCAGAATGTTGGATCCCACCATAAAAAGATACTCCACATCCATGGGCAAAGAAGAAGCCCCAGCAAGATGGTAGGAGGGGTGTAATTGCGTTTAGAATCAAATCCCATACTCGCCAGAGATGCTCAAACAGAATCTTGTGTGCCCAGGACCCAGAGAACCCACAGAGACTGGGCCAGACCTGCCTTTGAGTATTTTTGAGTGTCTCCTGCAGAGATACAGGTCAGCAGTGGCCTGCCACAGGGGCAGGGGCTCTGGGTGCAGCATACCTGGGTCACACAACATGTGGCATAAGCCCTCTTGGAGGAGGTCGCCAGTAACCCTGCCATAGAGTTGCTGAGCAAATGACCCACAAAGTGCTGAACAATTATACCATATAAATTCTTGCATTGTTAAAATTCTAGGACCCACAACAGATTTCCCAACCTGGGGATCTGACAAAGGGGCTGAGAACCCCCAAGCAATTTGACTTGGAGGCCAGTGGGATTTGATTACAGAACTTACACAGGATAGGGAAACAGACTCTTGGAGGGGACAAACAAAACCTTGTGTGCACCAGGACCCAGGAGAAAGAAGCAGTGACCCTGCAAGAGACTGATCCAGACTTTCCCATGAGGGTCCAAGAGTTTCTGGTGGAGGTGTGGGTTGACAGTGGCCTGTTGCAGGGTCAGGGGCACTGAATACAACAGTGCACACACAGACCTTTTGAAGGAGGTCACCATGATTTTCATTACCTCCACTACAGTTTGGTCTTAGGTCAAACAACAGAAAGGAAACACAGCCCAGTCCATCAATCGAAAATTGGATTAAGGATTTACTGAGCATGCCCCTGCCCATCAGAACAAGACCCAGATTTCCCCACAGTCAGTCTCTCCCATGAGGAAGCTTCCATAAGCCTCTTATCCTTATCCCTCAGAGGACAGACAGAATGAAAATGAAAGTCACAGAAAATGAATCAAACTGATCACATGGACCACAGCCATTCTAACTCAATGAAACCATGAGCCATGCCATGTAGGGCCACCCAAGACAGACGGGCCATGGTGGAGAGGTCTGACAGAATGTGGTCCACTGGAGAAGGGAATGGCAAACCACTTCAGTATTCTTGCCTTGAGAACCCCATGAACAGTATGAAAAGGCAAAAAGATATGACATTTAAAGATGAACTCCACAGGTCAGTAGGTGCCCAATATGGTACTGGAGAAGAGTAGAAAAATAACTCCAGTAAGAATGAAGAGACAGAGCCAAAGTGAAAACAACACCCAGTTGTGGATGTGAGTGGTAATGGAAATAGTCTGATGCTGTGAAGAACAATATTGCATAGGAACAGGGAATGTTAGGTACATGAATCAAGGTAAATTGGAAGAGGTCAAACAGGAGATGGGAGGAGTGAACATTTTAGGAATCAGTGAACTAAAATGGAGGGAATATGCGAATTTAATTCAGATGACCATTATATCTACTACTGTGGGCAAGAATCCCTTAGGAGAAATATAGAAGCCCTCATAGTCAATAAAAGAGTCCGAAATGCAGTATTTGGGTGTAGTTTCAAAAACGACAGAATTATCTCTGTTCATTTCCAAGGCAAACCATTCAATTTCACAGTAATCCAAGTCCATGCCCCAGCCACTAACACTGAAGAAGCTGAAGCCGAACGATTCTGTGAAGACTTACAAGACCTCCTGGGACTAACATGCCCCAAAAATGTCCTTTTCATCATAGGGGACTGGAATGCAAAAGTAGGAAGTCAAGAGATACCTGGAGTAACAGGCAGATTTGGCTTTGGAGTACAGAATGAAGCAGGGAAAGGACCAAGAGAACACACTGGTTATAGCAAATACCCTCTTCCAACAACCCAAGAGAAGATTCTACACATGGAAATCACCAGATGGTCAATACCAAAACCAGATTGATTATATTCTTTGCAGTCAAAGATGGAGAAGCTCTATACAGTCAGCAAAAACAAGACTGGAAGCTGACTGTGGCTCAGATCATGAACTCCTTATTGCCAAATTCAGACTTAAATTGAAGAAAGTAGGGAAAACTACTAGATCATTCAGGTATGACCTAAATCAAATCCCTTACAATTATATAGTGGAAGTGAGAAATAGATTCAAGGAATTAGATCTGATAGACAGAGTGTCTGAAGAAGTATGAACAGAGGTTTGTGACATTGTACAGGAGGCAGTAATCAAGACCATTCCCAACAAAAAGAAATGCAAAAAGACAAAATGGTTATCTGAGGAGGCCCTACAAATGGCTGAGAAAAGAAGAGAAGCTAAAGGCAAAAGAAAAAAGGAAATATATACCCATTTGAATGCAGAGATCCAAAGAATAGCAAGGAGAGATAAGAAAGCCTTCAGTGATCAACGCAAAGAAATAGAGAAAAACAATAGAATGGGAAAGAGTAGAGATCGCCTCAAAAAAAATTAGAGATACCAAGGGAATAGTTTATGCAAAGATGGGCATAATAAAGGACAGAAATGGTATGGACCTAAGAAGCAGAAGATTCTAAGAAATGGCAAGAATACACAGAAGAACTACACCAAAAAGATCTTCATGACCTAGATAACCATAGTGATGTGATCACTCACCTAGAGCCAGACATCCTGGAATGTGAAGTCAAATGGGACATAGGAAGCATCACTACAAACAAAGCTAGTGGAGGTGATGAAATTCCAGTTGAGCAGTTTCATATATTAAAAGATGATGCTGTGACAGTACTGCACTCAATATGCCAGCAAATTTGGAAAACTCAGCAGTGGCCACAGGACTGGAAGAAGTCAGTTTTCATTCTAATCCCAAAGAAAGACAATGCCAACAATTATTCAAACTATGGCACAATTGCAGTCATCTCATACGCTAGCAAAGTAATGCTCAAAATTCTCCAAGCCAGGCTTCAACAGTATGTAAATTGAGAACTTACAGATGTACCAGCTGGTTTTAGAAAAGGCAGAGGAACCAGAGAGCAAATTGCCAACATCCACTGGATCATAGAAAAAGCAAGAGAGTTTCAGAAAAACATCTGCTTTATTGAGTATGCTGAAGCCTTTGACTGCGTGGATCACAACAAACTGTGAAAAATTGTTAAAGAGATGGGAATACCAGACCACCTGACTTGCCTCATGAGAAACATGTACGCAGGTCAAGAAGCAGCAGTTGGAACCAGACATGGAACAATGGACTGGTTCCAAATTGGGAAAAGAGTACGTCAAGGCTGTGTATTGTCACCCTACTTGTTTAACTTATATGCAGAGTGCATCATGAGAAACGCTGGGCTGGAAGAAACACAAGCTGGAATCAAGATTGCTGGGAGAAATATCAATAACTCAGATGTGCAGATGACACCACTCTTATGGCAGAAAGCAAAGAACTAAGCAGTATCTTGATGAAAGTGAAAAAGGAGAGTGAAAAGTCTGGCTTAAAACTCAAAATTCAAAAAACTAAAATCATGGCTTCTGGTCCCATTATTTCATAGCAAATAGATGGGGAAACAATGGTAACAGTGACAGACTTTATTTTCTTGGGCTCCAAAATCACTGCAGATGGTGACTGAAGCCATGAAATTAAAAGATGCATGCTCCTTGGAAAAAATGCTATGACCAACCTAAACAGCATATTAAAAAGTGGAGACATTACTTTGCAAACAAAGGTCTGTCTAGTCAAAGCTATTTCCCCCGCCGCCACCCCAGTGGTCAGGTATGGATGTGAGAGTTGGACTATAAAGAAAGCTGAGTGCAGAAGAATTTATGCTTTTGGACTGTGGTGTTGGAAAAGACTCTTGAGAGTCCTTGGACTGCAGGCAGATCCAACAAGTCCATCCTAAAAAGGAGATCGGTCCTGGGTGTTCACTGGAAGGACTGATGCTGAAGCTGAAACTCCAATACTTTGGCCACCTGATGTGAAGAGGTGACTCATTGGAAAAGACTCTGATGCTGGGAGGGATTGGGGGCAGGAGGAGAAGGGGACGACAGAGGTTGAGATGGTTAGATAGCATCACTGACTCGATTAACATGAGTCTGAAGAAGCTCTGGGTGTTGGTGATGGACAGGGAAGCCTGGTGTGCTGCAGTCCACGGGGTCACAAACTATCGGACACGACTGAGCAACATATTTAACTGGCTGAATGGCCTAGTGGTTTTTAGAGCTTTAAAAAACAAACAAACAAACAAAAAAACCCTCTTGATGAAAGTGAAAGAGGAGAGTGAAAGAGTTGGCTTAAATCTCAACATTCAGAAAACTAAGATCATGGCATCCGGTCCCATCACTTCATGGGAAATAGATGGGGAAACAGTGGAAACAGGGTCAGACTTTATTTTTTGGGGCTCCAAAATCACTGCAGATGGTGATTGCAGCCATGAAATTAAAAGACGCTTACTCCTTGGAAGGAAAGTTATGACCAACCTAGATAGCATATTGAAAAGCAGAGACATTACTTTGCCAACAAAGGTCCATCTAGTCAAGGCTATGGTTTTTCCTGTGGTCATGTATGGATGTGAGCGTTAGACTGTGAAGAAAGCTGAGCACCGAAGAATTGATGGTTTTGAACTGTGGTGTTGGAGAAGACTCTTGAGAGTCCCTTGGACTGCAAGGAGATCCAACCAGTCCATTCTGAAGGAGATCAGCTCTGGGATTTCTTTGGAAGGAATGCTGCTGAAGCTGAAACTCCAGTACTTTGGCCACCTCATGCAAAGAGTTGACTCACTGGAAAAGACTCTGATACTGGGAGGGATTGGGGGCAGGAGGAGAAGGGGATGACAGAGGATGAGATGGCTGAATGGCATCACTGACTCCATGGACGTGAGTTTGAGTGATCTTCAGAAGTTGGTGATGGACAGGGAGGCCTGGCGTGCTGCAATTCATGGGGTCGAAAAGAGTTGGACACGACTGAGGGACTGAACTGAACTGAACTGAACTGTGGATGATACAACAAAAGTGAGCAGTGAAGCCCTGAAACCCATCTCATTCCAGAAAAAAGATCTCAGGTTTGAGTTTTTGTTGGTATCTCAAAGAAGAAATTATTCTGACACTGCTTAAAGTGAAATAGTAGGATTTTATTCAGGGTTAGGGAGAAGGCAATGGCACCCCACTCCAGTACTCTTGCCTGGAAAATCCCATGGACAGAGGAGCCTAGTAGGCTGCAGTCCATGGGGTTGCTAATAGTCGGACAAGACTGAGTGACTTCACTTTCACTTTTCACTTTCATGCATTGGAGAAGGAAATAGCAACCCACTCCAGTGTTTTTGCCTGGAGAATCCCAGGGACGAGGGAGCCTGCTGGGCTGCCATGTATGGGTCGCACAGAGTCGGACACGACTGAAGCGACTTAGCAGCAGCAGCAGCATTGACATAGTTGGCAATACTATTGCAATTGAGATGAGCTCTCTGGCTCAATACAGGAAAAACAAATTGGGGGATCATCACTTGCATTGAGTTGGGGGGGGGTCAGTGGATGGAATACTAAGAGGAGACATGAAGGGTAGAAGGATTCTTGCTGATGGCAAGCTGGGTTGATTGATATCCAAGATGGGAGATTCTCTCTAACCTGACTTAGCAGAATTCTTACTACCACTGGGCTTGGCGGTCCTGGGATCAGAGTGAGTGTGTTTATGTGTTCAAGGTAGAGAAGAGGGTTCAGAGGAGCTTGACTCAAATTTGGTGAAGGAGAGGGTTTTGTCACATTTCAGACTGTCCTTTAGACATGAGTTTTTGGCAGGGAAAGATTTCTCCAAGTTTTTGTCACCATTCCTGTATTTACGTGTGACTTTGACTTCTCTCTGCCATGGAGAGGCTACAATGGGACCATGTATCACTCAGTATATGAAATATAGTATGACAGTCATGTCTTTGAAGAGTAATTGTGGCAGACAACTCAAGACCAAAGAAATCTAGTCAATGGAGAACATTTGATTCACATATTGGGACAGATATTAAGATTTTTTGTTTTTGCAAAATATTCTTTTTCTATATAAATTTAACATTTTTTAGGGTAAGAGTGACATTTTAGCTTACCCTGACTGACATTCCACTCTTAAGTTTTCTGGGAAAATAGCTGGTTCAAGTGAAATGGTGAAGAGGGAATCAGGAAGGAGAAGAATACGAGGGACACTGTTGGTAACTCACCTTCTTACAAAAAAGTATTAAGACAGAGTATGAGATAACCAAAGAGGAATGTTACGCTAGGATTTGAGTCTCTAATAACCTGACTGTTCTCATGCAGTTTTGACTAGCTTTTTCCTGGGAAGATGCCAACCAACAGTGACCCACCTGAATTCTTAAGTTTGAACTCCCAGCCCCATGATCTCAATTCCTGTCATGGGGCCTACCTTTGTAGAAGTCACAATTGCTAACATGACTTAGTCCAGTTCAGTTCAGTCACTCAGTCATGTCCAACTCTTTGCGACTCCATGGACTGCAGCACGCCAGGCCTCCCTGTCCATCACCAACTCCTGGAGCTTCTTCAAACTCATGTCCATTGAGTCGGTGATGCCATCCTCTGTCGTCCCCATCTCCTCCTTCGAATCCAAGATTGAAAGCAGAGGAAGAGAGAACCAAAACAGGGGAGGAGTGTCATTGCTGGCTCTTTTTCTTCCCTGGGATTCTGGCACTTCAGAGGAAGATCAAGATAGGACCTCTACATTCATATTCCCCGTAAAGCCTCAAACTGTTCCTGGGAGATCTTGATAAAGTGCTAAGGGAAAACCTTCTTGGGACAGTTCTTAGAAGGTTTAGGTTCCTGGAGAGGCAGTTTGTTGTTAGAGCAACTCAGGGGGTGAAGGAACAGGTAAAGGATTTTCTAGAGAAAAAGGAAAGAGAACTGTAATATTGACTGTGGTGGAGTAGTCTCCCCTTGTTAGCAGGGGACATGATACAAGGCCCTTGGTGGATGCTTGAAGCCACAGATAGTACTGAACCATTTTCTCTTCATGTCTTCCACCCACAAATTTAATACATTTTCCATCTTAACTAAATACTATCAAACACTGTGACTGTAATTTTTACAGTTTAAGGTGTAACAGCAAAACTAGCATGAGTTTATTTTTTCTTTTTCCCCATTTCATGGATAGAAGATTCATTCTTACCATATGTTAGCAAACTCAGCATATGATCTTTTTTACTTATTGAGTTTAGAACTTTCATCTTTTCACTTAAAGGAAGCACTTTATGGTTTTTCTTTGGCATAACCAAATTGCCAGCATCACTACTACTCTTGTACTTTGGAGCTGTTATCAAGTAAAATAAGTATCACTTGAACACAAGCACTGATATACTGATACAATCAATTTATGATAAAAATGGCTACTAAGTGACTAACAGAAAGGATGTGCTGAACAAAGGGATGATTCATGTCCCAGGCAAGAAGGAGGGGAGGGTGCAAGACTTCATCATGCCACTCAGAATGATGCACAATTTAACATTTATGAGTCGTTTATTTCTGGAATTTTCCATTTAATATTTTCGGACTATGGTAGACTATGGGTAACTAAAGCTATGGAAAGTGAAACTGTGGATGAGGGGAGAATACTGTACAGACTACAAACAGACTATCAAATATGTAAAGGCTCAAACAATAGAAATGTATCTTTCACTTATGTAACAGTCCTTTGTGGGTATTCCTGGTCCACAGGTGACTCTCCTCCATGCTGTCATTTATGGAGCCAGGTTCCTTTCACCGTGTGGCTCTGCCACACCTCCAGGCCTTGTGGCTTCCTTCATCCACCTGAGTGAGGAGAAAGGAGAAAATGGAGAATATACACCCTTTTTTTTTTTAAGCCCTTAAGTGATACACATCTCTTTTGCTTACATTCTATTAGTTAGGATTAATTACACTTATATGAAGAGGGGCTGGGAAATGTAGAATATATCTAGGCAGTCACTTTCCAATGACAGTTCTGCACATTGTTAAGGGGAACCTGGATTTTTGTCTCTGCCACGGGGATGCTTTTTTTTTTTTTCCAACACTTGAATTATTTTACTCCACTCTCCTCTTGCTTTTAAGATTTTCTTTTTGTTTTTCTGTAGTTTGAATAGGATATTTTTAGGTGTAGTTTTTTGATATTTTCCTGCTTGTTGTTCTCTGAGTTTCCTGGATCTATGGTTTGCTGTCAGTCATTGATTTGGGGAAATTCATTATTATTACTTAAAATATTGCTTTCATTCCTTTCTCTATTCTCCTTCTGGCATTTTTGTTATGTGTATGTTATACCTGTTGTAATCCTTTATAGTTATTTTTCACCTGTTTTTTTCTTTGCTTTTCAGTTTGGGAAATTTCTACTCACATATCTTCATGTTCACTGATTCTTTCCTTGACTGTGCACAAACTACTGATGAACCTGTCAAAAGCATTCTTGACTTATATTGCACTGTTTTTTATTTTTAGAATTTCCTTTTGATACTTTCTCAGAGTTTCCATCTCTCTGCTGACATCATTTGTCTTTGCTTACATATGATATACTTTTCCCATTAAATCCCTTAGCATATTAACCATCAGATCAGATCAGATCAGATCAGTCACTCAGTCGTGTCCGACTCTTTGCGACCCCATGAATCGCAGCACGCCAGGCCTTCCTGTCCATCACCAACTCCCGGAGTTCACTGAGACTCACGTCCATCAAGTCAGCGATGCCATCCAGCCAGCTCATCCTCTGTTGTCCCCTTTTCCTCCTGCCCCCAATCCCTCCCAGCATCAGAGTCTTTTCCAATGAGTCACCTCTTCGCATGAGGTGGCCAAAGTACTGGAGTTTCAGCTTTAGCATCATTCCTTCCAATTCCCAATTTGATAATTCTAAAATCTCTGGCATATCTGAGTCTAGTTCTGATGCTTATTCTGTCTCTTCAAGCTGTGTTTTTTTGCTTTTTAGCTTTGCTTTTATGGTGTTTTTGTTAAAACCCAGACATGAATCATTGGGTAAAAGAACTGAGGTAAATGATCCTTTACTGTGAGGTTTAATGTTTATTGGGCTAGGATTTATCCTATACTTGGCAGTTTGCTATAGCTGAGATGTTCAGTTCAGTTCAGTCACTCAGTTGTGTCTGACTCTTTGTGACCCCATGAATCACAGCACACCAAACCTCCCTGTCCATCACCAATTCCCAGAGTTCACTCAAACTCACGTCCATCAAGTCGGTGATGCCATCCAGCCATCTCATCCTCTGTCGTCCCCTCTTCCTCCTGCCCCCAATCCCTCCCAGCATCAGAGTCTTTTCCAATGAGTCAACTTTTCGCATGAGGTGGCCAAAGTACTGGAGTTTCAGCTGACTCTAAAATTTCCTGAGTGTCTTTGTTTTGTCTCCTTTGTTGTCGTTGGATTTCCCTAGAGACTCTTTCTTTAGGCTCTGAGCCCTGAAGTTCTTTTAGCTGTAAATCTATGTTATTGTACCATCCAGGAGCCTCTTTGATATGGTGAAAACTATTGGGGGAGGATAAGCATGTCATAATCTATAATCAGGTCTTCATTGTTTTAGCCTGCATCTCTGAGCTATGACCTTCACAAGTATTTCTCAGTCTTCTTCCCCTTCCTCCTTAACTGAGACAGGAAGAGGAGTTGGCATTGGGTCTTGCCCTTCTCCCAGGTCAGTTAGGCTCCGGGAAAACAGAGTTGGTTAAGCTCTGGTAAAATAGCTTTCCTTAAAAGCAGGCTTTTGTTAAAGAGAACAAAGCACTCTTTTAAAATGGTTACTTTCCCCCTTCTTCTGGATGTATGAAGGGATTTTTCTCCCATATTCACCCTAAGAACCTGGTGAGGCTTCTAGACATAAAACTCAAAAATTTAGGGCCCCCCCCCCAGGCACATTTATCTCCTAAACTAACCCAGGCCCAGTATCCAGTAATTAGTCAGTGGCCCTTTCTGCAAGGCTCCAGCTGCTGCTGCTAAGTCGCTTCAGTCGTGTCCGATTCTGTGTGACCCCATAGATGGCAGCCCATCAGGCTCCACCGTCCCTGGGATTTTCCAGGCAAGAACACTGGAGCACAAGGCTCCAGCTAGTAAACTATAATTCTCTGTATTTTCCTGTCTCTCCAGGGTTGCAGTTCTTGCGTTTTTGGGGTTGCGGTTTTTCCTGTAAACTCAGTTCCCTGATATATCTAACACTTATTGATTTTCAGTTTGTTCAAGGTATTTTCTTTCTGTGAGAATAGGAGTGATGACTTCCAAGCTCTTCACATGTCAGACTGGCCAGGGGTTCTTTAAATAGGGAAGCTATTGATCTTTAAGTTGGAGATAAGACTATGGCAAGAGTCTCCTACTTTACTTTATCCTTAGAGATGACACAGTATAAGAGCTAATTTTCTTTTCACCAACAGAGTTGAGCTTGGTACTGCTCATTCAGGCTGCTGCTGCTTCTTTTTGACTGCACTGTACAGCATGTGGGACCTTAGTTCCTAACCAGGGATTGAACCTAGGCCCCCTGCTTTGGGAGTGTGGAGTCTTAATCACTGTTCTTCTTAACTCTCAGTTTATATGTTATGTCTACAACCTTCTCCCACGCTCTTCTGTAATATTTATTTATTGCTCCTAGTCTTAGTCTCTGAAGTTGTTCAAACCAAATCTAAGATTTAAAAACTTCTGTTCCTTTAAAAATCTAAAAGTTCCTTTTTTCTTCAATAGTCCTTCATAGAGCATGGTTTCAAGTTTCTTGTCTTTTGAGATTATTTATCATTGGCTATGGTTTTTCCTGTGGTCATGTATGGATGTGAGAGTTGGACTGTGAAGAAGGCTGAGCGCTGAAGAATTGATGCTTTTGAACTGTGGTGTTGGAGAAGACTCTTGAGAGTCCCTTGGACTGCAAGGAGATCCAACCAGTCCATTCTGAAGGAGATCAGCCCTGGGATTTCTTTGGAAGGAATGTTGCTGAAGCTGAAACTCCAGTACTTTGGCCACCTCATGCGAAGAGTTGACTCATTGGAAAAGACTCTGATGCTGGGAGGGATTGGGGGCAGGAGGAGAAGGGGACAGCAGAGGATGAGATGGCTGGATGACATCACTGACTTGATGGACGTGAGTCTGTGTGAACTCCAGGAGTTGGTGATGGACAGGGAGGCCTGGCGTGCTGCGATTCATGGGGTCGCAAAGAGTCGGACACAACTGAGTGACTGAACTGAACTGAACTGATCATTTATTGTAGTTCAGAATTTTCCTGAGACTATGGATCTTAGTGGTATATGATCCTCATAGTAATTTTCCCACATATATTTCTATGTGCATTTATTTCTTCTTCTTTCTACAGACAGAAAGGCTTTTTACTGGAAAGGAAAAAGCAGACTAGTTCTTCAACAGGAGACAAAATCTTCCCTAGCAGTGAATGCTAGCTCAGTTTCTCATGTGTCTTGTATAAGGGATACTGAGTGATATAATACCATCCTCAACAACATCGTTTGAGAAAATGTAGTCTCAAATTCAAATAATGTAATTGCCAGCTTTTGCTGCACAATGGGATGTTAGTGGATGTATGTGAGCAGAGAATTGACCTGTGCTGGCACAGTGGGATTTGCCTCTGATGCACCAGTGATTGGCTATGAAGAGTTTCCCCTGGGTGGCTGCTCCTCGAGCTTGGTCTCTGGACCTTACATGTGGAGCTGACCTTAACTCAACCCACAGCCTGGAACCAAGCCCAACCAATTCATTGCCTGAAGCAGACAAAGCTGCCATGGAAGCCCAGTCCAGATCATCTGATACATAGTTGACTTTAGGACCAGTAAACATGAAAATACTTTTTATGTAAATCACTGAGTTTTAGGAGATGGGACCAGGCTTGTCAGTTGAGCATAAGAAACAAGCCCGACTGTGTAAATACATGTCAATCATCTGTGCATGTTTAACCACTAAAATACTGAAATTGAAGAAAGTGGAGAAAAACCACTAGACCATTCAGGTATGACCTAAATCAAATCCCTTATGACTATACAGTGGAAGTGATAAATAGATTTAAGGGACTAGATCTGATAGACAGAGTGCCTGATGAACTATGGACGGAGGTTCATGACATTGTACAGGAGACAGGAATCAAGACGATCCCCAAGAAAAAGAAATGCAAAAAAAGCAAAATGGCTGTCTGGGGAGGCCTTACAAATAGCTGTGAAAAGAAGGGAAGTGAAAAGCAAAGGAGAAAAGGAAAGATATACCCATTTGAATGCAGAGTTCCAAAGAATAGCAAGGAGAGATAAGAAAGCCTTCCTCAGCGATCAATGCAAAGAAATAGAGGAAAACAACAGAATGGGAAAGACTAGAGATCTCTTCAAGAAAATTAGAGATACCAAAGGAACATTTCATGTAAAGATGGGCACAATAAAGGACAGAAATAGTATAGACCTAAGAGAAGCAGAAGATATTAAGAAGAGGTGGCAAGAATACACAGAAGAACTGTACAAAAAAGATCTTCATGACCCAGATAATCACGATGGTGTGATCACTGACCTAGAGCCGGACATCCTGGAATATGAAGTCAAGTGGGCCTTAGGAAGCATCACTATGAACAAACTAGTGGAGGTGATGGAATTGAGTTGAGCTATTTCAAATCCTGAAAAACGGCTCTGTAAAAATGCTGCAGTCAATATGCCAGCAAATTTGGAAAACTCAATAGTGGCTGCAGGACTGGAAAATGTCAGTTTTCATTCCAATCCCAAAGAAAGGCAATGCCAAAGAATGCTCAAACTACTGCACAATTGCACTCATCTCACACACTAGTAAAGTAACACTTAAAATTCTCTAAGCCAGGCTTCAGCAGTACGTGAACCATGAACTTCCAGATGTTCAAGCTGGTTTTAGAAAAGGCAGAGGAACCAGAGATCAAATTGCCAACATCCGCTGGCTCATCAAAAAAGCAAGAGAGTTCCAGAAGAACATCTATTACTGCTTTATTGACTATGCCAAAGCCTTTGACTGTGTGGATCACAAGAAACTGTGGAAAATTCTGAAAGAGATGGGAATACCAGACCACCTGATCTGCCTCTTGAGAAACCTGTATGTAGGTCAGAAAGCAACAGTTAGAACTGGACATGGAACACCAGACTGGTTCCAAATAGCAAAGGGAGTACATCAAGACAGTATACTGTCACCCTGCTTATTTAACTTATATGCAGAGTACATCATGAGAAATGCTGGGCTGGAGGAAGCAAAAGCTGGAATCAAGATTGCTGGGAGAAATATCAATAACCTCAGATATGCAGATGACACCACCCTTATGGCAGAAAGTGAAGAAGAACTAAAGAGCCTCTTGATGAAAGTGGAAGAGGAGAGTGAAAATGTTGGCTTAAAGCTCAACATTCAGAAAACTAAGATCATGGCATTCGGTCCCATCACTTCATGGCAAATAGATGGGGAAACAGTGGAAACAGTGTCAGACTTTATTTTTCTGGGCTCCAAAATCACTGCAGATGGTGATTGCAGCCATGAAATTAAAAGACACTTACTCCTTGGAAGGAAAGTTATGGCCAAACTAGACAGTATATTAAAAATCAGAGACATTGCTTTGTCAACAAAGGTCTGTCTAGTCAAGGCTATGGTTTTTCCAGTGGTCATGTATGGATGTGAGAGTTATACTATAAAGAAAGCTGAGTGCCGAAGAATTGGTGCTTTTGAACTGTGGTGCTGGAGAAGACTCTTGAGAGTCCCTTGGACTGCAAGGAGATCCAACCAGTCCATCCTAAAGGAGATTGGTCCTGGGTGTTCATTGGAAGGACTGATGTTGAAGCTGAAACCCCAATACTTTGGCCATCTGATGTGAAGAGCTGACTCATTTGAAAAAAATCTGATGCTGGAAAAGATTGAGGGCAGGAGGAGAAGGGGATGACAGAGCATGAAATGGTTGGATCCATCACTGACTCGATGGACATGGGTTTGGGTGGACTCCGGGAGTTGGTGATGGACAGGGAGGCCTGGCGTGCTGTGATTCATGGGGTTGCAAAGAGTCGGACATGACTGAGTGACTGAACTGAACTGAACTTACTATTGGTCACAGCAAGTCTCATCGCCAGGCCTGAAGTCAAGAGCTAGAGAAATACTCTGTCCACCATGGGGCCATGGTAAGACTATTGTCTTATCTGCTCAGACTGCCTTAAGAAAGTGCTTAAAGAACAGACATTTAAATCTCACAGTTCTGGAATCTGGTAAGTCCAAGTTCAAAGTGCTGCTAAGGTTTCATTCTGTGGCCTCTTCTCTTAGGTAGTAGGTGATCACCATCTCACTGTGTGTTCCCACGAACTTTCTTCAGTGCTGCATGTGGAAAGAGAGCATAAGAATTCTTTCTCTCTTCCTCTTCCTATAAGGCCACCAGTCCTATTGGATTAGGGACCTAATCCTACAACCTTAATTACCTCCCAAAGACCCCATGTCCAAATACAGACATGTATTAAGCTTCAACATATGAATTTTTAGGAGGCAATTCAGTCCATAGAAGGTGTCACTGTATAATATTACCACAAGGGATGAATAATTGGCACCATTAATTCAATCTGAAAAATTACTAATGACCTTTCCTCTTGCAAAATATATTCATACCCAGTCCAAGATCTTTCCCCACCCAAGTCTCATCTAATCACAGCATCAGCTCAAAGTCCAGATTTTCATGACTTTCATCATGTCTGCTTAATCAGGACCTCTATAAACTAAGAAGGCAAGTTATCCTCTTCCCCAGCCCTGCACACCTGTGTAGAATGAGAACCCAGGGACAGGAAAACCACATGAACACTTTGATTTGAAAGGAAGAGGAGTGAGAGGTAGAGCAGTCATAATCATAACAACTCTGGAAGCCCACTAGGTGAATGTTGTCCCTTGGTTAGGCCCTGGATCTGCTCCTGGGAGTAACTCCCAAGTTTATGTTCTTTACCATTATGGCTCCACACTCTAGGAGGCCCTTCACTTTTCATCATTCTCCTTAGCCTCTTCCAAGGCCAAAGGGGAACATGTCCATCTTGGTGGCAAGAGTAACCTTCTCAACCTGCTTCCTGCCTTTAAACTACAAAAGGCTTTATTTTTATAGATGCTTATATAGATCCTTATATAGTTGTTGTTCAGTTGCCCAGTTGTGTCTGATTCTTTGAGACCCCATGGACTGTAGCACGCCAGGCTTCTCTGTCCCTCACCATCTCCCAAGTTTGCCCAAGTTCATGTTCACTGCATTGGTGGTATCATCCAGCCATTTCACCCTCTGATGCCCTCTTCTCTGCCACCATCTCCTTTCCCAGCATCAGGGACTTTTCCAATGAGTCAGTTGTTCACGTTAGATGACCAAAATATTGGAGTTTCAATTTCAGCATCAGTCCTTCCAATGAGTATTCACGGTTGATTTCCCTTAAGATTGACTGGTTTGATCTGCTTGCTGTCCAAGGGACACTCAGGAATCTTCTCTAGCGCCATAATTTGAAGCTATCAATTCGTCAGTGCTCTACCTTCTTTATGGTCCAGCTTTCACAACCATACGTGACCACTGGGAAGACCATAGTCTTGACTACAGGGACCTTTTTTGGCAGAGTAATGTTTCTGCTTTTCAACACATTCTCTAGGTTTGTTATAGCTTTCCTGCCAAGAAGCAAACGTCTTCTGAAATCATGGCTGCAGTCACTATCCGCAGTGATTTTAGAGCCCAAGAAGAGGAATTCTGTCACTACTTCCACATTTTCCCCCTCTATTTGCCACGAAGCAATGGGGCCAGATGCCATAATTTAGGTTTTTTTTTTTTTTAATATTTAGTTTTAAGCCAGCTCTTTCACTCTCCTCCTTGACCCTCATCAAGAAGTTCTTTAGTTTCTCGTCACTTTCTGCCATTAGAGTAGTATCATCCACGTATCTGAGGTTGTTGATGTTTCTCCCACCTATCTTGATTCCAGCTTGTAACTCATCCAGCCTGGCATTTCTCACAAGTGCTCAGCATATAGATTAAACAAACAGGGTGAGAGAAGACAACCCTGTTGTACTCCTTTCTTAATCTTGAACCAATCGGTTTTTCCATACAGAAGTTTAACTGTCGCTTCTTATATAGTAATCATCATTTATAGATCCTTATACATTGTGAACACCCTCAAGGTTGTTTTTTTTTTTTTTTTATATAGTCTGGATTTGTGAGGAACCTTTTGCCAACACAGCTTTCCTAAAAACTTTGTGAGTTTTCTAAGTATTTGATTACAATTTGCATCATGTGTCCAAAGACACATCTTCCATTCTTTGGGGGAGATGGCTCTCTCTCTCTAGACACAGTTAAGGAAATTTAGGGTGCTTCCAGCTTCTGGGCCAAGTTTTTTTTTTTTTTTTTTTTTAATATTTCAAGTGGTCCTTTCGTGCAGCTGGAAGGATCTGCTCTATGATACTTTTGTCCTTTCCAAGGTCTTAATAAAAGCTATTATTTTGATTTGGGTTTTTTTTATTGAGGTCCTATTTTAATACCCACTCCTGTTATTTGATGAGAAATCATTTCTTTTCCCTACTCTGCAATTTCTGTGACCTCTATATTCCTTCTAATCTCTGCTCAAAATCTGACCGGTTTTTTCCTCAGCTCATTTCAGAGCTGTCTTTGCTCTAGGGCTTTAAAATGTAGCTAGTAGCAGCTAGTTCACAGCCAAACAGTCCACCTTAAAACGTTGTCCTCCTTTCATTAGTTATATTATCTGCCTTTCAAGTAGATAGTTTTATCAAATATTGAAAGTTTTATCAATATTGAATAAATAGTGAAAGTTTTATCAATATTGAATAAATAGTGAAAGTTTTATCAAGTATGTTACCACTACACACATCATCATCTTCCAGCTTATAAGTTTCTGGGTCACTTACTTCCCAGTCCCAAACGTTTTTACATTTCTGTTGTAGCAGTAACTCACCTCTAGCTATGAGCTTCTTTATTAGCTTTTGCTGTATTATATATACTCTAAAACTCAGTGTTTTAGAAAAACAGGCATTTATTGGAACTTCCCTGGTTGTTCAGTGGTTAAAATTCCTCACTTCCACTTCAGGGAGTGCAGGTTATATCCCTGGTGGGGGAGCTAAGCTCCTACATGTAGTATAACCAAAAACACAAAGCAAAACACACAAAAGCTCAGGCATTTATTTTTATGCTCATGGGCCTGCATGTCAGTTGTTGCTTAGATGATCTCAGCTGGGCTTTAGCTGTGCTAAAGGTTGGCTGCATGTGTTTCTGGCAGGAGGCTGGCTTCATGTGTTTCTGGCAGGAGGCTGGCTGCATGTGTTTCCAGCTTGTGGCCTAGGCTCAGGTGTGCTCACATGTGTTTGCTTTGGGTTCCAAATCAAAGGGGCTTCCCTCATGGCTCAGGGTAAAGAATTCACTTGCCATTGCAGGAGACATGGGTTCGATCCCAGGGTTGGAAATATCCCCTGCAGAAGGAAATGGTGACCCACTTCAGTATTCTTGCCTGGGAAATCCCATGGCCAGAGGAGCCTGGTGGGCTACAACTCATGGGGGTCACAGAGTCAGACAAAACTTAGCAACTAAGCAACAGCAAACAGATTGAAGGAGCAGCAGCTATTAGAAGGAAACTGTTCTCATGGGGGAATTATAGAAACACAGGAGGGCAAGACCCACTGTAGGAGAGCACGTTTCGAGTCTTCAATTATTTACTAATATCCTGTTGGCCAAAGCAAATCACATGGCCAAGTCCAAAGTCAAGGGGCAGAGAAACGTACACCCTGCTGACCTCAAGGCCATGACAACGGCATCGGCATAAAATAACACAGAAGCATGAACAATTGGGGCTGATAACTGATAACAATTTAGCACAATTAGGCTTCCCTAGTGGCTCAGACGGTAAAGAGTCGGCCTGCAATGTGGGAGACCCAGGTTTGATCTCTGGGTCTGGAAGATCCCCTGGAGAAGGGACTGGCAACTAACTCTAGTATTCTTTCCTGGAGAATCCCATGAATGGGAGGAGCCTGGTCAGCCCCAATCCATGGGATCACAAAGAGTCGGACATGAGTGAGCAACTAACACACACACTCAGCTACCTTCCATTTGCTTTTCTGCTGACTCCCTGTTATTAGGTACCTGAATGATACGGTATAAAGATATGGGGGTGAGAAGAAGCATCCTCTAATTCTCTGCTTAGGTCTCAGTCATTAATGAGCCTGTATTCTTGGGCTCTGACCTTCTCAGGTGTTTCTCTGCTTTCTACCCCTACACCTTTAAGGGAGATAATAAGAGGGGGCTGGAGCTGAGTATCACCCTTCCCTCACATGAGTTGGGCTCTGGTAGCTTCTCAAGGCAGGGAAGGCAATGGCACCCCACTCCAGTACTCTTGCCTGGAAAATCTTATGGACAGAGGAGCCTCGTAGGCTGCAGTCCATGGGGTTGCTAAGAGTCGGATACAGCTGAACGACTTCACTTTCATGAATTGGAGAAGGAAATGGTAACCCACTCCAGTGTTCTTGCCTGAAGAATCCGAGGGACAGGGGAGCCTGGTGGGTTGCCATCTATGGGGTTGCACAGAGTCGGACATGACTGAAGCGACTTAGCAGCAGCAGTAGCAGCAGCTTCTCAAGGGAAACTATTTTCCTTGAGAGCAGTATTTTGTTTAAAAACAAAAACAGGGGGCGGTCCTAAGATGGTGGAGGAATAGGACAGGGAGACCATTTTCTCTCCCAAAAATTCATCAAAAGAACATTTGAACACTGAGTAAATTCCACAAAACAACTTCTGAGTGCTGGCAGAGGACATCAGTCACCCAGAAAAGCAGCCCATTGTCTTTGAAAGGAGGAAGGAAAAAATATAAAAGATAAAAAGACAAAAGAGGTAGGGATGGAGATCTGTCACGGGAAGGGAGTTTTAAAAAAGAGAGAAGTTTCCAAACACCAGGAAACACTCTCACTGGTGAGTCTGTGGCGAGCCTTGGAACCTCAGAGGGCACCATAACTGGCAGGAAAAATAAATAAATAATTAAAACCCACAAATTACCTGCCCAAGGGTAACTCCCAGCGGAGAAGCAGCGCAGAAGCCCGCATCCGCCACTAGCAAGAGGGAGCTGCATTGCTTAGAGTAAGGACTGGGCTTGAATGCCCTGAGGGCAATCTGAGGGAACTAACTTGAGATAGCAACCCAGACTGTGGGATAGCTATCCCGCGAAAAGCCCTAACCTAAGACACCACCAGGCCCACTCACAGAACAAAGGACTGAGCAGAGTTAGCCAGCTGTGGACTGGCCCATCCCCCACCAGAGACAGGCAGGCAAGGACAGCCAGAGTCAGAAGAAGGCAATCGTGGCCCCAGAGAGGCATCCTCTACCAAACTGCAAGCAGACTTCGTTGCTAACCAAGACTTCTTGGGACTCCTGATGGTCGACATTTGCCGGGAGAGTCGCAGCCAGAGATCAGCTCCCCAGAAGAGACACACGGCACACCTGAGAAGGCGCACCCATTGTTCACCCAGAAAACCGAGCAGCTGGGACAGGGGAGGCAATAAGTCACAGCGATTGTGCTCACCAAGCACCTGGTCACCTGAACTGCTCAGACCTGGGAAGGGCACAAAACGCAGGCCCAACTGAGTCTGCCCTTCGTGGAGTACCCAAGAACCTGAACCTGTGTGGCTTAGACCTGGGGAGTGCATACAACCCAGGGCCGGCCTCAGACAGTTCCCAGCAGAGCAACCTAGAGCCTAAGCAGTGAAGACAGGGAAAGCACACACGTGGTGAGTGGGGGCAAACCTAGTGTGGCTGAGACACTGTGAGCACACGCCAGTGTTACTTGTTTGCAGTGTTTCTCCCTCCCGACAGCACGACTGAACAAGAGAGCCTTAAAAAAGTGTCCACCATCGCCCCCTTGTGTCAGGGCAGAAATTAGACACTGAAGAGACCAGCAAACAGAAGAAGCTAAAACAGAAGGAACCGCATTGGAAGTGAGAGGTGCAATAGATTAAAACCCTGTAGCTAGCACCGACTACATAGGAAGGGGCCTATAGATATTGAGAAGTATAAGCTGGATCAAAGAACTATCTGAAAATGAACTGACCCCACACTGTCCACAACAACACCAGAGAAAGTCCTAGATATATTTTTACTATTATCATTTTTAAAATTAAAAAAAAAAAATTTAAACTCCTCTATTACTCCTTTAATTTTCATTTTTATAACCTACTATTACTTTGCATGGAGAAAGCAATGGCACCCCACTCCAGTACTCTTGCCTGGAAAATCCCATGGATGGAGGAGCCTGGTGCGCTGAAGTCCATGGGGTTGCTAGGAGTCAGACACGACTGAGCGACTTCACTTTCACTTTTCACTTTCATGCATTGGAGAAGGAAATGGCAACCCACTCCAGTGTTCTTGCCTGGAGAATCCCAGGGACGGGGGAGCCTGGTGGGCTGCTGTCTATGGGGTCACACAGAGTCGGACATGACCGAAGTGACAGGACAGATTACTTTGCAAAAAAAAAAAAAAAAAGACCCTATTTTTTAAAGCAAACTTCATATATATATATATATATATATATATATATATATATAAAAAATAAGTTTTGTAACTTTGTTTTTTTTCTTTAATATTGTATTTTTGAGAATCCAACCTCTACTCTAGAATTTTAATCTTTGGTATTTGTTATCAATTTTGTACCTTAAGAACCCAATCTTCAGTACCCATTTTTACTTGGAAATGAGATTACTAGCTTGACTGCTCTTTGCCCTTTGGACTCTCCTTTTTCTCCACCAGGTAGCCTCTATCTCCTCCCTCCCCCTTTTCTTCTCTACCCAACTCTGTGAATCTCTTTGTGTATTCTGGGCTGTGGAGAACACTTAGGGAACTGATTACTGGCTCGATCTGTCTCTCTCCTTTTGATTCCCCCCTTTCCTCCTCCTGCTCACCTCTGTCTCCTTCCTCCCTCTTCTCTTCTCTGTGTAACTCCGTGAACATCTCTGAGGGATCCAGACTGTGGAGAGCACATAGGGAAGTTATTACTGACTAGCTTGCTCTCTCCCCTTTTGATTCCCCCTCTTCTCCTCCTAGTCATCTCTATCTCCCTCCTCCCTCTTCTCTTCCCCATGTAACTCTGTGAACCTCTCTGGGTGTCCCTCACTGTGGAGAAACTTTTCATCTTTAACTTAGATGTTTTATCATCAAAGCTGTATAGATGGAGAAGTCTTGAGGCTACTGTAAGAATAAGACTGAAAACCAGAGTCAGGAGGCTTAAATCCAAATCCTGAGAACACCAGAGAACTCCTGACTCCAGGGAACATTAATCAATAGGAGCTCATCAAACGCCTCCATACCTACACTGAAACCAAGCACCACCCAAGGGCCAACAAGCTCCAGAGCAAGACATACCATGCAAATTCTCCAGCAACACAGGAACATAGCCCTGAGCTTCAATATACAGGCTGCCCAAAGTCACACCAAACCCATTGGCATCTCATAACTCATTACTGGACACTTCATTGCACTCCAGAGAGAAGAAATCCAGCTCCACTCACCAGAACATGGGCACAAGCATCCCTAACCAGGAAACCTTGACAAGCCACCTGTCCAACCCCACCCACAGTGAGGAAACTCCACAACAAAGAGAACTCCATAAACTGCCAGAATACAGAAAGGCCACCCCAAACACAGCCATATAAACAAGATGAAAAGGCAGATAAATATGCAGCAGGTAAAGGAACAGGATAAATGCCCACCAAACCAAACAAAAGAGGAAGAGATAGGGAATCTACTTGACAAAGAATTCCAAATAATGATAGTGAAAATGATCCAAAATCTTGAACACAAAATGGAGTTACAGATAAATAGCCTGGACACAAGAATTGAGAAGATGCAAGAAAGGTTTAACAAGGACCTAGAAGAAATAAAAAAAGAGTCAACATATAATGAATAATGCAATAAATGAGATAAAAAACGCTCTGGAGGGAACCAACAGTAGAATACTGGAGGCAGAAGATAGAATTAGTGAGGTAGAAGATAGAATGGTAGAAATAAATGAAACAGAGAGGAAAAAAGAAAAACGAATTAAAAGAAATGAGGACAATCTCAGAGACCTCTGGGACAATGTTAAATGCCCCAACATTTGAATCATAGGAGTCCCAGAAGGAGGAGACAGAAAGGCCATGAGAAAACACTTGAGGAGATAATAGTTGAACACTTCCCTAAAATGGGGAAGGAAATAACCACCCAAGTCTGAGAAACCCAGAAAGTCCCAAACAGGATAAACCCAAGGTGAAACACCCCAAGACACATATTAATCAAATTAACAAAGACCAAACACAAAGAACAAATATTAAAAGCAGCAAGGGAAAAACAACAAATAACATAAAAGGGGATTCCCATAAGGGTAACAGCTTATTTTTCAATAGAAACTCTTCAGGCCAGAAGGGAATGGCAGGACATACTTAAAGTGATGAAAGAAAATAACCTACAGCCCAGATTACTGTACCCAGCAAGGATCTCATTCAAATATGAAGGAGAAGTCAAAAGCTTTACAGACAAGCAAAAGCTGACAGAATTATGCACCACCAAACCAGCTCTCCAACAAATGCTAAAGGGTCTTCCCTAGACAGGCAACACAAAAAGAGTGTATAAACTCGAACCCAAAACAATAAAGTAAATGGCAACAGGATCATACTTATCAATAATTACCTTAAATGTAAATGGGTTGAATGCCCCAACCAAAAGACAAAGACTGGCTGAATGGATACAAAAGCAAGACCCCTATATATGTTGTCTACAAGAGACCCACCTCAAAACAGGGGACACATACAGACTGAAAGTGAAGGGCTGGAAAAAGATATTCCACGCAAATAGAGACCAAAAGAAAGAGGAGTAGCAATACTCACATCAGATAAAATAGACTTTAAAACAAAGGCTGTGAGAAGAGACAAAGCAGGACACTACATAATGATCAAAGGATTGATCCAAGAAGAAGATATAACAATTATAAATATATATGCACCCAACATAGGAGCACCACAATGTGTAAGACAAATGCTAACAAATATGAAAGGGGAAATTAACAATAACACAATAATAATGGGAGACTTTAATACCCCACTCACATCCATGGATAGATCAACTAAACAGAAATTAACAAGGAAACACAAACTTAAAAAAAAAAAAAAAAAAAAGGGAAACACAAACTTTAAATGATACAATAGACCAGTTAGGCCTAATTGATATCTATAGGACATTTCACCCCAAAACAATGAATTTCACCTTTTTCTCAAGTGCACACAGAACCCTCTCCAGGATAGAGCACATCCTGGGCCATAAATCTAGCCTTGGTAAATTCAAAAAAATTGAAATAATTCCAAGCATCTTTTCTGACCACAATGCAGTAAGATTAGATCTCAATTACAGGAGAAAAACTATTGAAAATGCCAACATATGGAGGCTGAACAGCGCACTGCTGAATAACCAACAAATCACAGAAGAAATCAAAAAAGAAATCAAAATATGCATAGAAATGAATGAAAATGAAAACACAACAACCCAAAACCTGTGGGACACTGTAAAAGCAGTGCTAAGGGGAAGGTTCATAGCCATACAGGCATACTCAAGAAACAAGAAAAAAGTCAAATAAATAACCTAACTCTACACCTAAAGCAACTAGAAAAGGAAGAAATGAAGAACCCCAGGGTTAGTAGAAGGAAGGTAATCTTAAAAATTAGGGCGGAAATAAATGCAAAAGAAACAAAAGAGACCATAGCAAAAATCAACAAAGCCAAAAGCTGGTTCCTTGAGAAGATAAATAAAATAGACAAACCATTAGCCAGACTCATCAAGAAACAAAGGGAGAAAAATCAAATCAACAAAATTAGAAATGGAAATGGGGAGATCACAACAGACAACACAGAAATACAAAGGATCATAAGAGACTACTATCAGCAACTATATGCCAATAAAATGGACAACTTGGAAGAAATGGAAAAATTCTTAGAAAAGTACAACTTTCCAAAACTCGACCAGGAAGAAATAGAAAATCTTAAGAGATCAATCACAAGCACGGAAATTGAAACTGTAATCAGAAATCTTCCAGCAAACAAAAGCCCAGGACAGATGGCTTCACAGCTGAATTCTACCAAAAATTGAGAGAAGAGCTAATACCTATCCTACTCAAACTCTTCCAGAAAATTGCAGAGGAAGGTAAACTTCCAAACTCATTCTATGAGGCTACTATCACCCTAATACCAAACCTGACAAAGATGCCACAAAAGAAGAAAACTACAGGCCAATATCACTGATGAACATAGATGCAAAAATCCTTAACAAAATTCTAGCAATCAGAATCCATCAACACATTAAAAAGATCATACATCATGACCAAGTGGGCTTTATCCCAGGGATGCAAGGATTCTTCAATATCTGCAAATCAATCAATGTAATACACCACATTAACAAATTGAAAAATAAAAACCATATGATTATCTCAATAGATGCAGAGAAAGCCTTTGACAAAATTCAACATCCATTTATGATATAAAACCCTCCAGAAAGCAGGAATAGAAGGAACATACCTCAACATAATAAAAGCTATATATGACAAACCCACAGCAAACATTATCCTCAATGGTGAAAAATTGAAAGCATTTCCCCCAAAGTCGGGAACAAGACAAAGGTGACCACTCTCACCACTACTATTCAGCATAGTTTTGGAAGTTTTGGCCACAGCACTCAGAGCAGAAAAAGAAATAAAAGGAATCCAAATTGGAAAAGAAGAAGTAAAACTCTCACTGTTTGCAGATGACATAATCCTCTACATCAGATCAGATCAGATCAGATCAGTCGCTCAGTTGTGTCCGACTCTTTGCACCCCCATGAATCGCAGCACGCCAGGCTTCCCTGTCCATCACCAACTCCCAGAGTTTGCTCAGACTCACGTCCATCGAGTCAGTGATGCCATCCAGTCATCTCATCCTCTGTCATCCCCTTCTCCTCCTGCCCCCAATCCCTCCCAGCATCAGAGTCTTTTCCAATGAGTCAACTCTTCGCATGAGGTGGCCAAAGTACTGGAGTTTCAGCTTTAGCATCATTCCTTCCAAAGAAATCCTCCATAGAGAAAACCCTAAAGACTCCACCAGAAAATTACTAGAGCTAATCAATGAATATAGGAAAGTGGCAGGATATTAAATCAACACACAGAAATCCCTTGCATTCCTATACACTAATAATGAGAAAATAGAAAGAGAAATTAAGGAAACAATTCCATTAACCATTGCAATGAAAAGAATAAAATACTTAGGAATATATCTACCTAAAGAAACAAAAGACCTATATATAGAAGACTATAAAACACTGGTGAAAGAAATCAAAGAAGACACCAATAGATGGAGAAATGTACCATGTTCATCGATCGGAAGAATCAATATAGTGAAAATGAGTATACTACCCAAAGCAATCTATAGATTCAATGCAATCCCTATCAAGCTATCAACGGTATTTTTTCACAGAGCTAGAACAAATAATTTCACAATTTGTATGGAAATACAAAAAACCTTGAATAGACAAAGCAAGCGATTCTTCTTTCTTCTTGAGAAAGAAGAATGGAACTGGAGAAATCAACATGCCTGACTCCAGGTTCTACTACAAAGCCACAGTCATCAAGACAGTATGGTACTGGCACAAAGACAGAAATATGGATCAATGGAACAAAATAGAAAGCCCAGAGATAAACCCACACACTTATGGACACCGTATCTTTGACAAAGGAGGCAAGAATATACAATGGAAAAAAGACAATCTCTTTAACAAGTGGTGCTGGGAAAACTGGTTAACCTCTTGTAAAAGAATGAAACTTGAACACTTTGTAATACCATACACAAAAATAAACTCAAAATGGATTAAATATCTAAATGTAAGACCAGAAACTATAAAACTCCTAGAGGAGAACATAGGCAAAGCACTCTCCGACATAAATCACAGCAGGATCCTCTATGACCCACCTCCCAGAATATTGGAAATAAAAGCAAAAATAAACAAATGGGACCTAATTAAAATTAAAAGCTTCTGCACAACAAAGGAAACTATAAGCAAGGTGAAAAGACAGACTCAGAACGGGAGAAAATAATAGCAAATGAAGCAATTGACAAAGGATTAATCTCAAAAATATACAAGCAACTCCTGCAGCTCAATTCCAGAAAAATAAATGACCCAATCAAAAAAATGGGCCAAAGAACTAAACATACATTTCTCCAAAGAAGACATACAGATGGCTAACAAACACATCAAAAGATGCTCAACATCACTCATTATCAGAGAAATGCAAATCAAAACCACAATGAGGTACCATTTCCCGCCAGTCAGAATGGCTGCTATCCAAAAGTCTACAAGCAATAAATGCTGGAGAGGGTGTGGAGAAAAGGGAACCCTCTTACACTGTTGGTGGGAATGCAAACTAGTACAGTCACTGTGGAGAACAGTGTGGAGATTCCTTATAAAACTAGAAATCGAACAGCCATACAAAAATAAACAAATAAATAAAAACAAAAACAGAATGCTATGGACTTGTTTTAAAAAACCTTTTTGTCCTCTCCCCTTGCCAGAAACATAAGGGAAATTTTCTCTAATCTAGTCTTTACTCTGAGGACCTGATGGGGCTTCTGAAGGTAAAGCTTATGAAAGTTAGGGTTCCACTAAGACCGGGCCCCTGGGATTTTAAGCTTATGGCTGGTGCACACATAGCCTCTAGCAAAGCGTTGTACCTATACTGGCTCTAGCATGGGCTCCTGCTTCCAGGAAACTGTTTCTCTGTGTTCACCCATCTGATTTTCAGTGTGGCTACTTGCCTTGTGACTTCAGCTTTCTCACAGATCTAAGAAGGGTTGTTGATTTTCAATTTGTTCAGCTTCTTTTCTTGGGAGGACAGGAACGACCACTTCCAAGCCATATGTCAGAGAGAAACTGATTCTCTTACCAGGAAAAAAGAAGACTTTTACTCACAGAAAAGAATAAAAATCACTTGAAACTCTCATGACACACATGTAACTGCTAAATATGGTTGTTTCTTAGGAGAAGATGAGAGAATAACATAGAAATGTAACTCAGTAAAAGGAGTCAGGAAGGTCATAAATGGATGACATTTACTATTTCTCTCTTAGATATCCAATCTGATGTAAAGAGTGAATTTAGAGATTTTGGAGGAGTTGTCATTGGTAACAGTCGTGTTCGACTCTTTGAGACTCCATGGATTGTAGCATGCCAGGCTTCCCTATCCTTCACTATCTCCCAGAGTTTGCTCAAACCCATGTCCATTGAGTAGGTGATGTCATCCAACCATCTCATCCTCTGTCACCCCTTCTCCTCTTGCCCTCAATCTTTCCCAATATCAAGGTCTTTTTCAATGAGTCGGTTCTTTGCATGAGGTCGCCAGGATATTGGAGTTTCAGCTTCAGCATCAATCCTTCCAATGAATATTCAGGGTTGATTTCCTTTAGGATTGACTGGTTTGATCTCCTTGCTGTCCAAGGGACTCTCAAGAGCCTTCTTCAACGCCACAGTTCAAAAGCATCAATTCTTCAGCACTCAGCCTTCTTTATGGTCCAACTCCCACGTCTGTACAAGACTACTGGAAAAACCATAATTTTGACTAGATGGACCTTTGTTGGACAAGTGATATCTCTGCTTTTCAATGTGCTGTCTAGGTTTGTCATAGTTTTTTTTCCAAGGAGCAAGGGTCTTTTAATTTTGTGGTTGCAGTCATAGATCACAGCAATTTTGGAGCCCAAGAAAAGTCTGTAACTCTTTCCACTTTTCCCCCATTTATGTGCCATGAAGTGATGGGACCAGATGCCTTGATCTTAGTGTTTTGAATGTTGAGTTTTAAGCCAGCTTTGTCACTCTCCTCTTTCACCTTCATCAAGAGGTTCTTCATTTTCTGCCATTAGAGTGGTATCACCTGCATATTGGAGGTTGTTGATATTTCACCCAGCAGTTTTGATTCCAGCTTGTAAGCCTTCCAGAATGTGGCATTTCCCATGATGTACTCTGCATATAAGATAAATAAGCAGGGTGACAATATACAGCCTTGATGTACTCCTTTCCCAATTTTGAAGCAGTCCATTGTTCCATGTCCAGTTCTAACTCTGGCTTCTTGTCCTGCATACAGATTTCTCAGGAGGCAGGTCAGGTGGTCTGGTATTCCCATCTCTTTAAGAATTTTCCACAGATTGTTGTGATCCACACAGTTGAAGGCTTTAGCATAGTCAATGAAAAATAAATACATGCTTTTCTGGAATTCCCTTGCTTTTTCTATGATCCAGTGGATGTTGGCAATTTGATCTCTGGTTCCTCTGCCTTCTCTAAGTCCAGCGTGTACATCTGGAAGTTCTTGGTTCATGTACTATTGAAGCCTAGCTTGAAGGATTTTGAGCATTACCTTGCTAGCATGTGAAATGAGTGCAATTGTGTGGCAGTTTGAACATTCTTTGTCATTGCCTTCCTTTGGGCTTGGAATGAAAATTGACCTTTCCCAGTTCTGTGGCCACTGGTGAGTTTTCCAAATTTGCTGGCATATTGAGTGCAGCACTTGAACAGCATCATCTTTTAGGATTTGAAATAGCTCAACTGGAATTCCATCACCTTCATTAGCTTTGTTTGCAGTAATGCTTCCTAAGGCCCACCTGACTTTACACTTCAGGATGTCTGGCTCTAGTTTGGTGACCACACCATTGTGGTTATCTGGATCATTAAGACCTTTTCTGTACAATTCTTCTGGGTATTCTTGCCACCTCTTCTTAACCTCTTCTGCTTCTATTAGGTCCTTGACATTTTTTTACCTTTATTGTGCTCATCTTTGCATGAAGTATTCCCTTGGAGTCTCCAATTGTTTTGAAGAGATCGCTTATCTTTCCCATTCTATTTTTTCCCTCTATTTCTTTGCCTTGTTTGCTTAAGAACGCTTCTTATCTCTCCTTGCTATTCTTTGGAACTCTGCATTCAGTTGGGTAAATCTTTCCATTTCTCCTTTGCCTTTCATTTCTCTTCTTTCCTCAGCTATTTGTAAGACCTCCTCAGACAACCACTTTGCCATCTTGCGTTTATTTTTCTTGGGAATGTTTTTGGTCACCACTTCTTGTACAATGTTACAAACCTCCATCCACATTTCTTCAGGCACTCTGTCTCAGATCTAATCTCTTAAATCTATTTGTCACCTCCAGTATATAATCATAATGGATTTGATTTAGGTCATACATGGGTTGCTTAGTGGTTTTCTCTCTTTCCTTCAATTTAAGCCTGAATTTTGCAGTAAGGAGCTGATGATCTGAGCCAGAGTCACCTCCAGGTTTTGCTGGAGGAGTAGATGAAAATTAATTTGTTGATCAGTTTTCTCTGAATATCATTGCTACTGGCCTAGCTTTTTCTAGGAGCTTGAAGGGAGATAATTTTCAAATAAGAGACAGAATTGCTGGTGTCTTATATCACCCACAGGAAAACTCCATGTGCTTTGGGATGCACATCAGCAGTGGGAAAGGGTGAGGATGGGGGTTAGGGATTGACATTCAATGGCAATATTACAAAAATTAAGTGACATATACAGAAGGGTACCTGTGGGCAAAAAAGGCTAGGCTTTTATTTTTAAATGAAAGGAATTTTAGATCTGCCTCAGCACATGCTTGGTGGTATCCCTAAAGTGCTTGACCTCAAGGATGATAAAGTAATTTTGGCCTTGAAAATCTTTAAAGCAGGTGTTAACAATTGTCCTACAGAGAGTACCAAGAAACAGTAGTCCCATGAATTATCTATTGGTCTTTTCTATCAGCATAAAAGCATGTTACAGTATTTCTCAATAAAACAAACAAACAAACAAGCCACTCTTTACCTCATATCTCCCTCCATATACCTTTTTTCACTCTTTTACCACAATCCCCTTTGAGTTGTCTGTTCTCACTGTCTCCTTCATCTCCACTTTCCTCTTAAACACCCTTCAACATTGTTTTCTGTTTCCCTAATTGCGGAACTTGTCAAGGTGATCAGTAATGTCCACACTGCTATGATTAAGTCTCAGTCTTCTAATGAGCCTGTGTTCCTGGACTCTGATCTTCACAAGTGCTTTTCAGCTTCTCCCTCCTTCCCCCTTGTTGATATAAATTATTCACAACCTTATTGAGAGTTGTGTTTTAGTCTGAAGGAATTTTTAGGACTTCAATCCCAGGAGGCAGCATCTCAAGTAACCTTGATAGAACTGCTCTGAGGGGGCGAGTGGGGAGCCAGGCTATACAGAAGTTCTGCAACAAAGCGTAGGTAGTCTGAACGTCAAAAGATCATTGTTAATTAAAAAAGCCAGGTATCCCAAGTTAAGAAGTTTAGCGCTTTCCTATGTATGGGAAGATGCAAGAATCTAGGCTCACTGCAATCATTCCTTCGATATGCACCTCAGCTATCTGGGCTCGTATCCTATATTTTCACATCCTGCACTTCCTCATGTTAGAGGGCTGCAATCACTGATGACTAATATGCAGAAAACATTCCATTTATCATCCTTAAATGAGACAGGAAGACAGGGCTGGAGTTGGTTATTTCCCTCTCCAATTCTCTATCTGCATCTTACTGAATTATGAGATATTGTTATATTACTATCCCCAAAGAGTCATGTGTCTCAGGATGGGGGTGCCCATGTGGTATTCTTCCACATAAACTCTGGACTGGCCGTGGGGCTTGTGTTGACTGATGAGACATCAACAAGTCTGAAGCAAGCATAGGTTTGATAAGCATTTTTGCTTTGATACTGTCACTCTTGGAGCCCGGTTCCCAAGGAAAAAATCTGTGCCATCCTGCTGGAGAGGTGATGTGCAGGAGAATCAAGGTATGGCAGCCCAAACCGATCTCCAGCTCTGTGACTGAGGCCATTGGGAAACAGTAAGCTCCCAGCCACCCTGTTGTCTTGAGGCAGAAAGGCTGATGTCCCCTGCCACTTCCCCAACCCATGGTAAAGCAATTGGAGATTCATTCTGTATGGACCAAAACTCAAAGACGAGAATAGCAGGACAACTGGGGGAGAAGAATGGACCTTTCCCAGACCACATATTTCTCATTCCCAAAATCAGTAGACCTCCCTGACCACATGTGCACAGAAAGGCTCACTGGAGATCAAAGGGGGAGGTGATGTCAAGGGATGCTCTACCCATACACCTGTTCGATAAAATCCATCTTGGCTAAGAGATGCTTTCACACACATGGAAGAATCATGACATATACAAAATATTGACTGTGATCCAGGAAAATCAAAAAGTTTGGCCAAAGGAAAACTGGAAGAAATGTTCCACATAAATGACTTAAACTGCCATGAGGGCACGACTCAGGGACTCTCCCCCTGAGTCTGCCCGTGTATCTATCCACACACACTGTACTCTTTTTCCTCTTAATAAATATTTGCTTCATTATTTCCCATCTTTTTAGAAATTCTTTTTGCACAGTCAAAAGAGTCACAGCCCTTGTCACTGACGACTGGTCTAGTGGCTAGGATCTGGTGTTTTCACTATTGTGACCTGATCTTAATCTGTGGCTGGGAACCAAAACCTCACTCCAAGCCACTGCAGGCTGCAGTCACTCAAGATCAGTCTGACTGTAGCTGCTTAAGTGTCTCTAAGCAAGACCATTAGATGTGCTGCCTAGGAACGGTGTCAGCATCATGGTGGTGTAAGACAGTTCTCCTTTATATCCTCCCTTTTAAACAACAAAATGGGCTTCCCCGGTGGCTCAGTTGTTAAAGAATCTACCTGCGGTGGGGGAGACACAGGTTTGATCCCTGGGTCAGGAAGATGCCCTGGAGAAGGGAATGGCAGAATACTGACTACACTCCAGTATTCTTACCTGAGAATTCCATGGACAGAGGAGACTTGTGGGCTATAGTCCATAGGGTAGCAAAGAGTCAGACACAACTGAGAGATTAACACTTTTACTTTCAAACAATGAAATATCCCATCCATGAACATAAGGGCCTCTGTGGGTGTTGTGGGATCTAGCACCATATTGCCAAGGAATCTGGGAGGAGTCGTGCCCACCTGTGCATTCAATAATAGGCAGACAGACGTTGGTATGGGCTGTGGAACTGGGGAGCCAGCAAACTTACCCAGACCTTTATCAGTACAGCCAAGAAAAACCCTGGAGAGTGTTGCCCTGGGTAGATATTCATGTATGAGAGAGAATTTGCAAAAGTACAGTTTCCCAAGAAGAGGTTCCAGCACACTATTCTAGAAAAAAAATGTTTGGTTGCTGTGAAGGCGAGGGTAAGAGAAACTTTCCCAGTTCTCCCATCCCTCACAAGGAAACACTGTGTGTGGGGGAGTGGGTAGGGAATATGTGTGAGAGTTGGGGGAGGGGAAACTTATCCAACCAGGAGGTGAATTCTCCCTGGGGAAAAAGGGTAGCTGTGAGTATGAGTGTCTGGCTACCCTAGCTGTGCAGGAAGGAAATGTGGCTGGAACAACCCATTTCTCTCCAGCAACACCCAGAGAACTGAGGTGGGACCTCCATGGCTGAGGTGGGGGAGGAGATTGGGAAAGAAGGGACTTCATTCCTTCTGACTGCACTCAGCAGGAAGTCTACCTAAGCCTCTGGGAGTACCGAACCCAGGAATCCGTCTATCAGACCCATGGGTCACCTCCAAGGCCTCAAGGGCTAAACCCACACCTTCCCCAACTCTGTACCTATTACTGATGTGCTGTGCTGTTCTTAGTCGCTCAGTCGTGTCCGCTCTTTGCAACCCTATGGACTGTAGCCTGCCAGGCTTCTCTGTCCATAGGGATTCTCCAGGCAAGATTATTGGAGTGGGTTGCCATGCCCTCCTCCAGGGGATCTTTCCAACCCAGGGATCGAATTCGGGTCTCCCGCATGGCAGGCGGATTCTTTACTGTCTGAGCCACCAGGGAAGCCCTTACTGGTATGTACTTCCACACAAAACATTTATAGAGAGCTCCAGATAGACTAGGAGCATTCAGAAGACAGGCCACTATCTGTGGGCAAGGAAAAACCACAAACTTGAATTTAGTGCCATCTTCTGGAAAATAGCAGGGAGGTTTCCACTAGCCAGCCTAGTGACTGGTAAGAACCAGAGAAGACAAAAAAGCTTAAGAATTCTGCCACAAGAAGGAGCAAGAAGAATGGAGCAGGTGTACTAACACAAAGATTAAATTTCAGATAATAACACCCAAATAAAATCAGAAATGAAGGAGGAAATAATACAGAGATATAAAACATCATAATTACACACCAACACACTGGATAACCTAGAAGATAGGCATATATTCCTAGAATGTACCAAGACTGAGTCAGAAAGAAATAAGAATCTTAATAGACCAATAATGAATAAGGAAATTGAATAAGTACTCAAAACCCTCCCAACACAGAAAATCCCAAGATAAGCTTGATTCACTGGTGAATTCTACCAAATATTTAAAGAATTAATACCAATCCTTCTTAAACTCTTCCAAAAAATTGAAAAGGAAGGAATATTTCTAAACTCATTTTATGAGACCAGAATTATCCTGCTACCAAAACCAGATAAGGACTCTATAAGAAATATATAGATCAATACCCCAATGCAAAAATTCTCAACAAAATATTAGCAAGCTGAACTCAATAGCACATTAAAAGGATTACACACCATGATCAAGTAGGATTTATCCCTGGGATACAAGGATGATTCAGCATAGGCAAATCAATAAATGGGATACACTATGTTAATAGAATGAAAGGTAATAATCTTATGATTATCTCAATAGATGAGGAAAAAGCATTTGACAAAATACATGATTTCATGAATAAAACTTTCAAAAAATTGGGTATAGCGGAAACGTATCTCAGCATAATTAAAGCTATAAATAATAACCTCACAGCTAACAGTGTACTCAATGGTGAAAAATTGAAAGCTTTCCCTCTAAGATCAGGAACAAGATAAGGGTGCCCATTCTCACCCCTTATTCAACATAGTAAAGAAAGTCTTAACTGGAGCAATTAGGCAAGACAAAGATTTTAAGAGGCATGCAAATAAGAAAGGAAGAAAAACTGTCTTTGTTTACAGATTTATATGTAGAAAATCCTAAAGACTCAACCAAAAACTGTTGAAACTAATGAATGAATTCAGGAAAGTTGCAGGATATAAAATTAACATTCAGAAATCAGTTACGTTTCTATACACTAACAATAAAATATCTGAAAAAGAAATGAAGTAAACTATCTCATTCACAATTGCATCAGAAATAAAATACTTAGGAATAAATTTAATCAAGGAGCTGAAAGATCTGTACAATGAAAACTACATGGCCTAATGAAAGAAACTGAAGAAGACACAAACAAATGGAAAGATATCCTGTGTTCATGGATCAGAAGAATTAGTATTGTTAAAATGTCCATACTACTTAAAATCATCTACAGATTCAACATAATCTCTATTAAAATTCCAAAGTCATTTTCACAGTAAAAGAAATCACAATCCTAGGCTTTGTATGGAACCAAAAAGAACTAGACTTGCCAAACGATTCATGAGAAAGAAAGCCAGAGGCATCACACTTCATCTCAAAGTATACTACAAAGCTATAGTGATTAAAAAAATGTCATGGCCTGAAAATAGGCACATGATCAATGGAAAATGATAGAGAGCCCAGAAATAAACCCTCATATATATAATCAACTAATAGGAGACAAAGGAGTCAAGAATATTTAATGGAAAAAGGACAGTCTCTTCAATAAATGATATTGGAAACCCTGGATAACTACATTCAGAGCAATGAAATTGGATCCTGATCTTACACCTCTTAAAAAAAAATTGACTTAAAGTGAATTAAAGACAAACATAAAACCTGATACTATAAAATCCCTAGAGGAAAACATAAAGAAGAAACTCCTTGATGTTTGATTGGGTAATAATTTTGGGGATATGATACCAAAACCACAAGTGAAAAAATCAAATGGGACTACATCACATTGAAAAAATGTCTGCACAGCAAAAGAAACAAAGAAGATGAAAATCAACCTACAGAACAGGAGAATATATTTGCAAATAATATATTGAATAAAGTGTTAATATCCATGATATACAAAGAATTCATACAATCCAATAACAACAACAAAACCCCAATCTGATTAAAAATAAGGGGAGAAACAATAGACATTTTAGAATGTATATACTATGTATGTATAGAAGAATATGTCTATTCCATTTGTATGTATAGAAGAATATATACAAATGGCCAACAGGTACCTGAAAAGGTGCTCAGTATCACTAATCATTAGGGAAATGTGAATCAAAACTACAAAGAGGTATCACCTTCCACCTATTAGAATGGCTAGCATCAAAAAGACAAAAAAATAACAAATGCTAGCAAGTATGTGGAGGAGAAGGTGATGGCACCCCACTCCAGTACTCTTGCCTGGAAAATCCCATGGATGGAGAAGCCTGGTAGGTTGCAGTCCATGGGGTTGCTATGAGTTGGACACGACTGAGCGACTTCACTTTCACTTTTCACTTTCATGCATTGGAGAAGGAAATGGCAACCCACTCCAGTGTTCTTGCCTGGAGAATCCCAGGGACAGGGAGGCCTGGTGGGCTGCCGTCTGTGGGGTCGCACAGAGTCAGACATGACTGAAGTGACTTAGCAGCAGCAGCAGCAGCAAGTATGTGGAGAAAAGGCAACCTTTGTGCACTGTTGGTAGCAATAAGGTTGGCTTGGCTGTTATGGAAAACATTATGGAAGTTACTTTAAAAAATTAGAACTACCACAGGATCCAATTCCATTTCCGGATATGTATTTAAAGGAAATGAAAATAAAGGAGTTAGAAGCACACCCATGTTTGTTGTTGCTCAGTCATTAAATCATGTCTAACTCTTTGTGACCTCATAGACTGTAGCACACAAAACTCCTTTGTCCACCATCTCCTGGAAAGTGAAGTCGCTCAGTCGTGTCCGACTCTTTGTGACCCCATGGACTGTAGCCTACCAGGCTCCTCCATCCATGCGATTTTCCAGGCAAGAGTACTGGAGTGGGTTGCCATTTCCTGCTCCAGGGGATCTTCCCAACCCAGGGATGGAACCCAGGTCTCCAGCATTGCAGGCAGACGCTTTACCATCTGAGCCACCAGGGAAGCCTGGCGTTTGCTCAAATTTTTGTCCACTGAGTCGGTGATGCTATCCAATCATCTCATCCTCTGCTACCCCCTTCTCCCTTTGTCTTTAGTCCTTCCCATAATCAGGGTATTTTTCAATGAGTCAGCTCTTCACATCAGGTGGCCAAATTATTGGAGCTTCAGGTTCAGCAACAGTTCTTCCAATGAATATTCAAATTTGATTTCCTTTTGGATTGATTGGTTTGATCTCCTAGCAGTGCAAGGGACTCTCAAGAGTCTTCTCCAACACTACAGTTCAAAAGCATCAATTCTTCAGCACTCAGCTTTCTTTATGGTCCAGCTCTCACATCCATACATGACTATTGGAAAAACCATAGCTTTGATGATTGTAGCATTATTCACAATAGCCAAGATAAGGAAACAACCTAGCTGTCCATCAATGGATAAATGGATATACATTCAATGGAATCTTCTAGAGTCATGAGAAAGAAGAAAATCTTGCCATTTCCAACAACATGGACGAGTAAGTCAGACAGAGAAAGAAACATTGCATAATATTGCTTATGTGGAATTTCAAAAAGCCCAACTTATTGAAATAGAGACTAAACTGATGGTTTGAAGGTTACCAGGGACTATGAAGTAGGGGAAAATGGGAGATGTTGGTCAAAGAGTATAAAGTTCTTTATATGATGAATAAATTTTGAAAATCTAATGTAAAACATGATTATAGTTAATAATACTGTATTACATGGTTGAAAGTTACTAAGAGAGTAGATCTCAAATGTTTTCGCTGCAAAAAGTAATGGTAATTATGTACCATAATGCAGATGTTAGCTAATAATATGGTGGTAATAATTTTGCATGGAACAACAGACTGGTTCCAAATAGGAAAAGGAGTACGTCAAGGCTGTGTATTGTCACCCTGCTTATTTAACTTATATGCAGAGTACATCATGAGAAACGCTGGGCTGGAAGAAACACAAGCTGAAATCAAGATTGCTGGGAGAAATATCAGTAACCTCAGATATGCAGATGACACCACCTTTATGGCAGAAAGTGAAGAGGAACTAAAAAGCCTCTTGATGAAAGTGAAAGAGGAGAGTGAAAAAGTTGGCTTAAAGCTCAACATTGAGAAAACAAAGATCATGGCATCCGGTCCCATCACTTCATGGGAAATAGATGGGAAAACAGTGGAAACAGTGTCAGACTTTATTTTTCTGGGCTCCAAAATCCCTGTAGATGGTGACTGCAGCCATGAAATTAAAAGACACTTACTCCTTGGAAGGAAAGTTAAGACCAACCTAGATAGCATATTCAAAAGCAGAGACATTGCTTTGCCAACAAAGGTTCATCTAGTCAAGGCTATGGCTTTTCCTGTGGTCATGTATGGATGTGAGAGTTGGACTGTGAAGAAAGCTGAGCACCGAAGAACTGATGCTTTTGAACTGTGGTGTTGGAGAAGACTCTTGAGAGTCCCTTGAACTGCAAGGAGATCCAACCAGTCCATTCTGAAGCAGATCAGCCCTGGGATTTCTTTGGAAGGAATGATGCTGAAGCTGAAACTCCAGTACTTTGGCCACCTGATGTGAAGAGTTGACTCATTGGAAAAGACTCTGATGCTGGGAGGGATTGGGGGCAGGAGGAGATGGGGACAACAGAGGATGAGATGGCTGGATGGCATCACTGACTCGATGGACATGAGTCTGGGTGAACTCCGGGAGTTGGTGATGGACAGGGAGGCCTGGCGTGCTGCGATTCATGGGGTCACAAAGAGTTGGACACGACTGAGCGACTGAACTGAACTGAATAATTTTGCAATATAGAAGTGTATCACAGAAACACACTGTATGCCTTAAAATTACACAATATTATATGTTAATTATTCCTCAATAAACCTAAGGGAAAATAATCCAAAATACTACCTACCGAGCCCCGTCCAAATTAGTGACCCTCAAAAGCATAAGCAGAAAATGATTAAGTCACTAAGTTTTGAGGTGCTTCATTGTATAATAGATAGCTTATAAACTCAACTAATTAGAAGCATTTGACAAAGTTGTTCGTGATTATATATATATATTTAAATTATGGTAAAGTATACATACTGTTCATGGGGTTCTCAAGGCAAGAATACTGAAGTGGTTTGCCATTCCCTTCTCCAGAGGACCTCATTCTGTCAGACCTCCCCACCCTGACCCGTCCATCTTGGGTGGCCCCACATGGCATGGCTTAGTTTCATTGAGTTAGACAAGCTGTGGTCCGTGTGATCAGATTGGCTAGTTGTCTGTGATTGTAGTTTCAGTCTGCCTGCCCTCTGATGCCCTCTCTCAGCACCTACCATCTTACTTGAGTTTCTCTTACCTTGGACATGGGGTATCTCTTCATGGCTGCTCCAGCAAAACACAGCCGCTGCTCCTTAATTACCTTGGGTGTGGGGTATTTCCTCTCGCCTGCCGCCCCTGAGCTTGGACATGGGGTAGCCCCTCTTGGCCGCTCCTGCGCCGTCCCAGCCGCCGCTCCTGATAACCATGATGGTGTGATCACTCAGCTAGAGCCAGACATCCTGGACTGCAAAGTCAAGTGATGCTTAGGAAGCATCACTACAAACAAAGCTAATGGAGTTGATGGAATTCCAGCTGAGCTATTTCAAATCCTAAAAGATGATGCTGTGAAAGTACTGCACTCAGTATGTCAGCAAATTTGGAAAACTCAGCAGTGGCCACAGGACTGGAAAAGGTCAGTTTTTATTCCAATGCCAAAGAAAGGCAAAGCCAAAGAATGCTCAAACTACTGCACAATTGCACTCATCTCACACGCTAGTAAAGTAATACTCAAAATTCTCCAAGCCAGGCTTCAGCAGTACATGAACCATGAACTTCCTGATGTTCAAGCTGGTTTTAGAAAAGGCAGAGGAACCAGAGATCAAATTGCCAACATCTACTGGATCATCAAAAAAGAAAGAGAGTTCCAGAAAAACATCTATTTCTGCTTTATTGACTATGCCAAAGCCTTTGACTGTGTGGATCACAATAAACTGTGGAAAATTCTGAAAGGGTTGGGAATACCAGACCACCTGACCTGCCTCTTGAGAAACCTGTATGTAGGTCAGGAAGCAACAGTTAGAACTGGACATGGAACAACAGACTGGTTCCAAATAGGAAAAGGAGTATGTCAAGGCTGTATATTGTTACTCTGCTTATTTAACTTATATTCAGGGTACATCATGAGAAATGCTGGGCTGGAGGATGCACAAGCTGGAATCAAGATTGCTGGGAGAAATATCAATAACCTCAGATATGCAGATGACACCACCCTTATGGCAGAAAGTGAAGAAGAACTAAAGAGCCTCTTGATGAAAGTGAAAGAGGAGAGTGAAAAAGTTGGCTTATAGTTCAACATTCAGAAAACTAAAATCATGGCATCTGGTCGCATCACTTCATGGCAAATAGATGGGGAAACAGTGGCAACAGTGGCTGACTATTTTTCTGAGCTCCAAAATCACTGCAGATGGTGACTGCAGCCATGAAGTTAAAAGACGCTTGCTCCTTGAAAGGAAAGTTATGACCAACCTAGACAGCATATTAAAAATCAGAGACATTACTTTGTCAACAAAGATCTGTCTAGTCAAGGCTATGGTTTTTCCAGTGGTCATGTGTGGATGGGAGAGTTGGACTATAAAGAAAGCTGAGCACTGAAGAATTGATGCTTTTTAACTGGAGATATTGTTGGAGAATACTCTTGAGAGTCCCTTGGACTGCAAGGAGATCCAAACAGTCCATCCTAAAGGAGATCAGTCCTGGGTGTTTATTGGAAGGACTGATGTTGAAGCTGAAACTCCAATGCTTTGGTTGCTTGATGTGAAGATCTGACTTATTTGAAAAGACTCTGATGCTGGAAAAGATTGAGGGCAGGAGGAGAAGGGGACGACAGAGGATGAGATGGTTTGATGGCATCACTGACTCAATGGACATGAGTTTGGGTAAACTCCAGGATTTGGTGATGGACAGGGAGGCCTGGCGTGCTGCTGTTCATGGGGTTGTAAAGAGTCGGACACGACTGAGCGACTGAACTGAATTGAAAGTATACATAACATAAATTTACCATTTTAAGTGTATAAATCAGGCATTTACATGTAAAATCATCATCGCTGTTCATTTCCAGAACTTTTCATATTTCTAAACAAAAATTCTGTAGTCATTAAAACATAAATTCCCATTTCCACGTTCCCTATTTGCTGATAACTTTATGTCTCTTTTGCCTAGATAATTATGTAGAATCATATAATAAAATTTTCCTTTTTTTCCTGGTTTATTTACTTAGAGTAAAGTCTTCAAGTTTCATCCACATTGTAGCTTGTATCAGAGTTTCCTTGTTTTTTAAAAATGAATAATATTCCATTCTATAGATATACCAAATTTTGTTATCCATTCATCAGCTGATGGGCATTTGGGTTGTCTCTATCTTTTGGCTATTGTGAAAAACGATGGTATGAAGACTGGTACACAAGTATCTGTTTAAGTTTTTGTATGTCTTTCTTTTGAATCCCCTTCTTTCAGGATGTTTTTCTCTTATTTCACTAACTGCTTTTTCTCATATTTCATTGCTGTTTTTATCTGCCACACCTTTGAACAACTGCATGCCTCAGAACTCATTTCTCAGATATCTCTTTCTATACTCCTTTTCTTATTCAGACTGGTCACTGGCTTTAAATACCCACATTTAAGATTAGGCCCACATTTATGTTCCAGCTTGAAACATAACTGCAACTCACATTCAATTGTCTACCAGAAATCCTTATTTGCTTGTTTAATAGGCATCTTAAAATAAATCAGTCCAAACTTAAAATGTTGATATTCTCAAGTTATTCTTCTACAGTTCTCATTTTGTTGAGTAACAGTTCCAGTCTAACAGTTTTTCTGGGCAAGTTTTTCTTGATTCGTGTCTTTTTTCTTTCAATTCATTTGGAAATCCTGTAGGCGCTACCTTCAAAATATATCCAGCGTCATTGCCCCTCCACCTGAAATAAACCACAGCATCTGTTACCTAGGTTACAGCTGATAACCTCATAGCTGGTTGTCAGGCTTTCACTTCTGTCCTCTACAGTCTGTTTTCAATGTAACACCTAGATATTTTAAAAAGGCCCCAGGCCTCCATTTGAATGTCACCATCTAAATGAGACCTTCCATGACAACCATTTAGAAAACCACTACTTCTCCCTCTACTTCCCACATCTTCTATCTCTTGTAGTCTGCTTTATTTTCTTCATCATACTTATCTGACCACCTTTATTTTTTTATTTTTATTTTATTTTATTTTTTAACTTTACAATATTGTATTGGTTTTGCCATATATCAAAATGAATCCGCCACAGGTATACATGTGTTCCCCATCCTGAACCCTCCTCCCTCCCTTTATATTAACTTATGTATTGTCTGCCTTCCCACTGGAATAGATGCATATGTCTATTTTGTTAACTGCTGCATTGCTGACAGCCAGAATAGTCCCTGGCAAGTAGTATGCACTCAATCAGTTACTGTTGAATGGATTAAGACACCATAAGCAACTTTGCCTCGTAATATATACACTGGAATGTAGATCTGAAGAGTAAACCCTCAGCTAACAGGACAAGCTGATCTTTGGAAAGTAGTTACTTGTTGTACATCTATTAGATTGTTTGTCCTAAAGGTAGTAAATTTCATTTCAGTATAGAGTAATTTTTGTTTTCCTGGCAGTTGTTAGGAGTAAGACCATTTGTATTTTGCAGCCACTTCTGGCTTGTGATACATGATCAGGAATTTTGTTTTACCATTTGTGACACAATGGTAGAGAGTAGGGAAAGGAGAGGTATGTAAAATGAGAGGGATGTAAAAATTTAAAAAATATTTTTATATACAAATATGGAACGAATAAACATCAAAGAGTTATTAAATTCATTAACAAGCAAATCAGTGGTAAAGTTTGGCATCGAGAGATTTTAGGCATGTCATGACTTTTAGATGAAAATCTGGTTACCATCATTCTGAGCGATAAAATCATAACTTTGTGGTTAACTTTTCCATAGTAGAGAAATTGTTTACAATTCTACCTGATGAAAATCTACAAGTTATCTAACTTCAAAGAGTCTTGGTCCCAATTAATAGTAAGCAGCAGGTGAAACACAGGTCCGTCTGCTAGAGAATGAGATACTTCTGGGCAGGCCTGGGACACGAGTTTCCAGCATGACACTGATGGCCACATTGTGCCCCGTCTGCCTTCTTTCCAAACTTTGGCTAATTTTTCTTAACAAATGGACTCAATTAACCTTAAAGTGATTTCTACTTATTAATTTAGAATTTTTCAAAAGAAGGGTTTCCAATTATAAAAGATACTACGACTTTATTTTTCAATTTGCCAATCAGAACATCCAATATGACAAGTTGGGAAATGAGGGTGGATCAACAGGGAGGCAGCTTATTTGAAATCAAGACTTTCATACAATTGTGAATGATGCTCAGTGTAAGAATATTGACTTTTTGAATCTAATCATTAGTTCTTTCAAAACAATTTCTTGGTTAATAAGTTTTGGAGAGACTTCCCTGGTGGTCCAGTGGCTAAGACTCCCAATATAGGGGGCCTGGGTTTAATTCTTGGTCAGGAAACTAGATCCCACGTGTTGCAACTAAAAATCCTGCATGCCACAACGAAGATCAAAGATCTCAAGTGCCATAACTAAGACCCGACTGAGCCGAAAAAATAATAATAGATCAATATTTTAAAAAGAAGTTTTTGGTTTGGGATGTGTGCAATGTTTGGGGATTCATATAAGCAGTGAAATGAATATGCTGAGAAATTAGTTCTGTTAGACCCCACAAGGGGTTGTGGATCTGTGGCTGGCCATGGTCCTCCCTAGGATGAAACTGTAGGGCCTGAGGTTGCACTCCACAGATTGGAACTGTGTTCTCAGTTCTGTCAACAAGTGTGTAAGAAACTCCTGCAGCCAAAAGAAGACGGGGAAAGATGAGGCAAGAATTAGATGATCTCTCACAATCTGTGAATCACAGTAGGTGTTGTTATTCTCATTTTCCTGGAAGGAAAACATGACTTAGAACTATGAAGTAACAGATGCATGCAGTTAATGACAGGACAATTTCCAAAGTCGGTTATTTTTACTTTCTTTTATTAAAAATGGTGTATCACTGCTTTCATCTGGGTCACGTGGCAGAGCAGATGGTCCACGAATTCTTCCGATCTCTGGCCCTTGTGTTACCACGTTAGGTGTGTTTGTACATGTAAAGCTCTAATCTGGCACAAGATAAACACTCAGTGTATGCTGCGTCTTACCTTCATTACCTCTTCTGCATGCCCTTTGCATGCACTTTGTATCTTATTTAATCCTGCGGCAAATCCTGTGAAATTGGCAGGGCAGGTATTATTGCTGTCTTACAGATGAGGAAAACGGAGGTTCAGGTAAGTTAAGCCCTTTCCCCAGAATAACTTCAGTAGTGAGAGGCAGATGTGGCTAACACAGGCATCCTGTCTGAAGCCAGTCCGCACTGCATACAGACACCGTGACTACAAACTCCCATTTTTGCAGGCACTGTTGTTTTCCCACATGCTGCTTCCCTGCTCCAAGCCCCAGTGGTCACGGCGCTTTTCTCTCTGGAGTGTCCAAGTAGTCTCTTCCACCTCCTTCTCTCTCTCCGACTCCTTAAATATTCTTTTGGAGGAAGATGTTTTTGAAACTGGAAGGAAGGGCAGCAGTAACTTGCGGCCACGTGCCTTGCAGTGAGAGAGAGCGAGCGAGCGAGTGAGAGAAAGAGCTGATGGCTCCCTCTGCTGTTCATTCTGGGTAGGGCAGACTCCGCACAAATTCTGGATGTCCCAGTGAAGGGTCACAAGGCCCCAAATTACCCCCAGAAAGAGATACTGCGGTAAAATTCCAGTAATAAGCTAGGAAACAAGGCCTGAAAGACTTCATATGCCCCACTTATTTGTAGAATCACTAGGAAAATATGTGAAGATCTTGGAAATCCAGGTCTGATTATTAGAAGAAATATGAATCTTTTTGTACAATAAAATATATATATATATATATATATATATTTATATAAATTTTAAAGATCCTGGGCTTTGGAATCAGGTACATTTAGAGTCAAATCCTAACTCTACTACTGATCAGTTTTTTTGACCTTGGGGAATTTAACCCACACTTCTTCTTGCCTCACTTGCTCCTTCTTTGAAAAGTAAATGAGCCAGTGTTGCCATCTTCTCCCATAATGACCATCCAATGGAAAAATAAAAAAAGGAAATAGGGAAGAGACAAAGACTTGTGGGCATTAAAATTTCTTAATGATAGAGTACCTTAATGGAAAACTGTATTCAATTTATAACATTTAACTTTCATTATTTTATATGTCTATTCTGGAAGTTTGCTTCTCTTATCTTTTTAGATACATATCAATTATGGAAATTAATGAGCTTGCCCTTAAACATAGTTGCCAACTCAATTCCATAGCCACCAAGACTAAAGGCAACTCTGCTACAAAAGAGGAAAATTCTCCATTCCTGGTGTACAGACTCAAACCAAACCAACTAAAGATCAAAAAGTTTTTCTTTACCTGTTTTTCACTTGCTTCCCACATAAAGCTTAAGGCAGCACTGGGTGATTAAGGGAGGCTTCCTGGTACAGGTGGAGTTTGACACTGACTTGAGTGTTGAGTTAAAAAAGTAGAAACAAGGGAAGAAATTAATGAATATACCCCAACCTCTCTTTCAAACCCTGGGGATTTTAAAAGATCAAAAGCCAGTGGCCCCAAAGGGGAAAATTGTGCAAAAGAGACCAAAAGGGTGTTTCAAGAGATGCCTAGACAAAGAGGCTGTTTGGTATGATAATTATGTTTATAATTCATGGAGACTTCAGGACATTTACAATCTGTTGAAAACTTAAAGGTACTTATTGTGAAGTAACAAAAATAGCTAAGCAATGATGTCACAAATCTGTGACCCATTATTATATCCATTAGAATGACTAGTAAAAGAAACAGGTGGAAGCTGGGTAGGTTGTACTGGAGCTCAATGTCTTTCAGCATAGAGAAGAGAATAGCTGATGGATGAACAATTGCTACCTACAATGGATGAGTTAAGCAGACTCCTACAGGCTGCACAACGCCATTTCTTTCTTCAGAGAGGGAGAGTTTAAAAAAGGCCGAAACTACAGAAGAAACTTGTCTCTGAGGGTTCTGGGCATTTTGTGACAGGGCTTTCTTGGGTCATGGTGTGCAAGACTTTTTGGGGTGAACTCTTAGAGGGATGCTAATTGCTAACACCCAGTGTTTATGGAGAAGGCAATAGCACCCCACTCTAGTACTCTTGCCTGGAAAATCCCATGGATGGAGGAGCCTGGTGGGCTGCAGTCCATGGGGTCGCGAAGAGTCGGAGACGACTGAGTGACTTCACTTTCACTTTTCACTTTCATGCATTGGAGAAGGAAATGGCAACCCACTCCAGTGTTCTTGCCTGGAGAATCCCAGGGACAGGGGAGCCTGGTGGGCTGCCGTCTATGGGGTCGCACAGAGTCGGACACGACTGAGGCGACTCAGCAGCAGCAGCAGCAGCAGTGTTTAACCTATGGCATATACATTCTGGGACTGTGTGTTCACCATGAGCTATAAGAGCAGCAGTGAGGCAGGATCACAGCACACCTTGTTTATTGCAGCTTGTAGGGGGATACTGAGTCTTTTTTTTTTAACAAATTCAAGTTTTGTGGCAACCTTGCATTGTTAGATGTTGGTTAGCAATTTTTAGCAATAAAATATTTTATTTATTAACTATATTAAATATTGTATAGTATTAATATATTAAATTAAATATTATATTAAATGCATTCATATTATAGTAAATGTTAACTGAGGTATGAACTTTGTTGTTTTAGACATAATGCTATTGCACACTTAATAGACTAGAGTATAGTAAAAATGTAACTTTAATATTCACCGAGAAACCAAAAAAATCATGTGAATTGCCTTATTGTGGTGGTCCGGAACTTTATCTCAATATCTCGGAAGTATGCCTTAGGAGATAACAAAGGTGGACTGTTTCTCCCTTCTTCATTTTTTTCTTGAGACTCTTTTGACTCTTTCATGGGACTGCTTCTTCTGTATAATAGAAACACAGGACTTCTCTGGTGGTCCAATATTTAAGACTCTGCACTTTCACTGAAGGGGTCGTGGGTTCCATCCCTGGTTGGGGAACTAAGATTCCATGTAGGGCCAAAAAAAAAAAAAAAAAATAATCTTAAGAGCATAGAAAATAAAAGTAGTAAAATAATCAGGACAGGGTGAGTATAGAGTATTTATTAATTTTGCTTTTTAATATACTTAATTTAATTTCAAGTTTATATAGTTTAACTTTTAATTCCTGTGTTTAATAACTGCTTACCAAAATTCCTAAACATTTAACAACTGCCTCTTGTGAGCTGCTATGAATCAGCTCCAGCACATCATTAGGGGACAACTCAATCAGGTGCTGGATACTTATGAAAAATGGATTTTGGAGTTGTCCGATGTGAATTGGTTTGCTAGGAAAGGAAAAAATATAACAGTTATTTAGTGGTTCAAAAGTTTAAAAAAGTAAATTATGCAATTTAATTCCATTAAAATTGTTAGGTTAGTGATAATTTAAAGATATTTCTTAAAATCTATCATTGTCTTCATAGCTCCTTTCTTCCTGACCTCCACTCTGATAAGGCTTTCTGGACAGGTTTTTTGGAAAACAGCTTTATTGAGATATACTTAATACATCCTAAAATTCACCCATTTTAAGTATACAAGGAAATGGATTTTCATAGCTCCTTTGACTGACTGTCCTCAGAAGCTTCCCTCATCTTTTTCTCTCCTCAGTGAGAAAGCTAAGCAGAATGCCTCGTGTATTTCCTGTCTTAAAGGTTACAACTTTGAAATTTTGTCAAATGCTTTTTCTGTTAAGATAGTCATGTGATTTCCATCCTTCCTTTTGTTAATATCATGTGATATCAATCAGTGTTGATTCATTTCGAGATACTGAAACTTACTTGCATCCCTAGAATAAATCCCGCCTGATAGTGGTGTGTGATCCTTTTTACATGTCGTTGAATTTAGTTTGTTAAATTTTGTTGAGAATTTTGCATCCATATTCTTCAGAAATATTGGCCTATAATTTTCATTTTTTCATAATGTCTTTGTCTTGTTTTGGTATCGGGTAATGGTGACCTTGTAGAATGAATTTAGGTGTGTTCTCTCCTCTTCAGTTTTGTAGAGCAGTTTGAGAAAAGTAGGTATTAGCCCTTCTTTATATGTTTAGTAGAATTCCCTGTAAAGCAATCTGGTGCTGCACTTTTGTTTACTGGGGGAATTTTCAATTAAATCAATTAAAATTGATTTCAATTAAATCAATCTCATTGTTAATGATCAGTCTATTCAAATTGTTTATTTCTTTCTGATTCAGTCTTGGCAGGTTGTATGCTTCTAGAAATTTGTCTGTTTTGTTGTCCAATTTGTTGATGTATAACTAGTATTTTTGTGTGTGTGATTTTTAAATTCTCTGCGGTATCAGTTGTAATTTCTTCTCTTTTATTTTTTATGTTGGTTAGTTAAGTCCACTCTCTTTTTTCCTTGATGAGCCTAGCAGAAGGCTTATTGATTTTATCTTTTCAAAAAATCAGCTCTTGGTTTTGTTTATCTTTCCTATTTTTTTGTCTCTGTTTTATTTATTTCCCCTCTGATCAAAGGCTACAGCTTTGAAGTTATCTTACTACATAATCTTATATATAACAGTAACTTTCTTTTGGGAGCAAACAATTAAACAAATATTTTCAGCAAAGTGGATTCCTCCTACATTGGCCTCAAGCTAAAGGAAAAGAGCCTTTGATGGTGTAATGCCAGACATCAGTCAGCAGTGAAGCTGTGTTGGTCTTAGTCTTCACGGAAGTCACACTCCTAATATAACAGCTAATATTTACTGTGGGAAATTCTGAAAGAGATGGGAATACCAGACCACCTGACCTGCCTCTTGAGAAATCTGTATGCAGGTCAGGAAGCAACAGTTAGAACTGGACATGGAACAACAGACTGGTTCCAAATAGGAAAAGGAGTACGTCAAGGCTGTATATTGTCACCCTGCTTATATGCAGAGTACATCATGAGAAACGCTGGACTGGAAGAAACACAAGCTGGAATCAAGATTGCTGGGAGAAATATCAATAACCTCAGATATGCAGATGACACTACCTTTATGGCAGAAAGTGAAGAGGAACTAAAAAGCCTCTTGATGAAAGTGAAAGTGGAGAGTGAAAAAGTTGGCTTAAAGCTCAACATTCAGAAAACAAAGATCATGGCATCTGGTCCCATCACTTCATGGCAAATAGATGGGGAAACAGTGGAAACAGTGTCAGGCTTTATTTTTTTGGGCTCCAAAATCACTGCAGATGGTGACTGCAGCCATGAAATTAAAAGACACTTACTCCTTGGAAGGAAAGTTATGACCAACCTAGATAGCATATTCAAAAGCAGAGACATTACTTTGCCAACAAAGGTCCATCTAGTCAAGGCTATGGTTTTTCCTGTGGTCATGTATGGATGTGAGAGTTGGACTGTGAAGAAGGCTGAACGCCGAAGAATTGATGCTTTTGGACTGTGGTGTTGGAGAAGACTCTTGTGAGTCCCTTGGACTGTAAGGAGATCCAACCAGTCCATTCTGAAGGAGATCAGCCCTGGGCTTTCTTTGGAAGGAATGATGCTAAAGCTGAAACTCCAGTACTTTGGCCACCTCATGTGAAGAGTTGACTCATTGGAAAAGACTCTGATGCTGGGAGGGATTGGGGGCAGGAGGAGAAGGGGATGACAGAGGATGAGATGGCTGGATGGCATCACTGACTCGATGGACGTGAGTCTGAGTGAACTCCGGGTGTTGGTGATGGACAGGGAGGCCTGGTGTGCTGCGATTCATGGGGTTGCAAAGAGTCGGACACGACTGAGTGACTGAACTGAACTGAACTGAATATTTACTGGGTTTCAGGCCCCACTCTGTACTACTATCCCTCCAAGACAACTCATGATAAGGAGGCTAAATAAAGCAGGAGTATAGGACACAGATCTATAATTCACTATGGACTTATTATATGAATGCCTTCATATACATTAAAACCAAGACAATTATTATTAAATTCTTCATTTTTAGATGAGGCAACTGAGGCTAAGAGAGAGTGAGTAACTTGTCTGAGGTCCTACAGCTGGTTAGTTGTTGCCTTGGCTTGCATTGACACTGTGCAGGGTCCCATGCTGGTATATCAGATACCCTGTAGGCCCATGAGAGGCGCTGTGGACAGGGAAAGCAAATCCCATTCACAACAGGTTTTAGTTCAGTAAGGACAAATTGATATTCCTTCTATGGTGAAAGAGGTCTGATGTAATCAACTCACCACCAAGTGGTTGAATGGTCTCTTCAAGTGTTAAAGCTCAATGTTAGGCACACTGAACTTTCACCAGTGGCAGGACCCTTAGGGAGAAGGATCCTATGTTTGGGGGCCTCTTCATAGCACTTACTCCTGACACCATGGCCACCAGGAACTCATTGCACAAGTACAGGATGGCTGAGAAAAGCATCTGATCAAGGAAAGTAGACCTTTGCCAGGTTAGTAAGGGACTCTTCTCTTTTGGGCATCAATGTGAGAAGCACAGATTTACACACTTGTGCTCATGCCAATAGACCCATCCACATGCTTCCCTGTGTCTCCAGCCTTTCAATTTTGCTTCACGGGATGGATTTGATGCATTTGATCATTGTCACTACACAGGAGTCCAAGTGTAACTCATCTCTCCTTCCATTCAAGGTAAATAAGCAAATGCCCTGCTCACAGTTGTGTCCACTGGCAACATTTCACTTCACTGCTGCCTTCCAGATCATTCACTTTCAGCTTTCACTGACAAGGAGGCCATCCATCTCTGTACCACCCCTGAGATTTTTCTTCCTCCATCAACTAATTGTAGGCTCCCCTAACTTCCAAAGCAAACAGAAATAGATGACACTGGGATCATGACCACTTATTCATGCAATTTATTTGTGCTCGCCTCACCTGCTCAGGCCAGATTATCTCCATCAATAGCTTGCTTCTGTTCTCTGTTAATTTTATGACTCAGTGGATTTGGTAATTCCTGGCTGATTAAGGGCAGCTTTTGTAGCTTATCTGGGACATATTGTTCTCTTGGCAGAAGGTAGTAACTCAAGAGGTCGAACAGCCTTACATGTGCATTTGGAATTCCTGGTTGGTCATGCTGTGTTACATGCATAGACTTATATACTATTGTCACCGAGCCAAGCATTGCAGTGGCATGTGGAAACATAGTTTCCTCATGAAGAGGTAGGGCAAGGGAGGGCCTGTATACTGCTTACAGGAAAAGGAGCGGATAACTGGGAGTTTAAAGATCATCTGCCACATTCTTGAAAACTTCTTTGACTGCTCCTGCCCATCACAATCCCTTATTTCGTCTTTCTGTGATATCTATAGTCTATGCCATTCACAGTTTTCTCCTTAGTTGTGTAGAGTTTTTATTCTTCTTTGGTTTAGGCTTATTTTCCTTCCTGGTAAGCTTGAAAATAATACCTAGGAGTCACATTTCTTTTAAATCTTTCAGTGCATGCTGAGAGCATCTTAGTTCCTCAATATAACTAAGACACTTTTGCCCCTATATGATAAAATCATTAGCCACATCAGTTTTTGTCTGGTGCTTGAGTGTCCTTGAAGATGCACTCAGAAGACATTTTCCTATTATCATTTTACATGTATGAAAAGCTACTTTTTAAAAGGTGGTTCATCATCACATAAAAAAGATTGATTTGAACTCAATTTTTTTGAACTCAATTTTCAAAAAGTTATTTGGTGACTTGGACATCAGGGGCATATTATCTTATTCCCTCATAACATTAATATGGAAAGTTAGTTTATATTTAACCACTGACAGGTTTTCTTTTCTTGGACTCCAGAATCACTGCAGATGGTGACTGCAGCCATGAGATTAAGATCTTGCTCCTTGGAAGGAAAGTTATGACCAACCTAGATAGCATATTAAAAAGCAGAGACATTACTTTGTCAACAAAGGTCCGTCTAGTCAAGGCTATGGTTTTTCCAGTGGTCATGTATGGATGTGAGAGTTGCACCATAAAGAAAGCTGAGCGCCAGAGAATTGATGCTTTTGAACTGTGGTGTTGGAGAAGACTTTTGAGAGTCCCTTGGATTGCAAGGAGATCCAACCAGTCAATTCAAAGGAAATCAGTCTTGAATATTCATTGGAAGGACTGATGCTGAAGCTGAAGCTCCAATACTTCAGCCACCTGATGCCAAGAGCCAACTCATTGGAAAAGACCTTGATGGTGGGAAAGATTGTAGGCCAAAGGAGAAGGGGGCAGCAGAGGATGATATGGTTAGATAGCATCACTGACTCAATGGCCATGAATTTGAACAAACTCTGGGAGATAGTGAAGGACAGGGAAGTCAGGTGTGCTGCAATTCATGGGGTTGCAAGCAGTTGGACATGACTTAGCAACTGAACAACAACAAGGAAAGGATCAGTTCCTTAGGACCAGAGCTATGTCTGGGTTTCAGGTGGTGTTGTTGTCCAGTTGCCCAGAAATATACAGTCAGCAAAAACAAGACCTGGAGCTGAGTGCGGCTCAAATCACCAGCTTCTCATAGCAAAATTCAGGCTTAAACTAAAGAAAACCGGGAAAAACACTGGACCAGCCAGGTAGGACTTAAATAAAATTCTGTATGAATTCGCAGTAGAGGTAACAAATAGATTCAGGGGACTAGATAACTAGTTAACACTGTGCCTGAAGAGCTATGGACAGAGGTTCATAATATTGTACAGGAGATGCTGAACAAAACTGTCCCAAAGAAAAAGAAAAGCAAGAAGGCAATGTGGTTATCTGAGGAGGCTTTGCAAATAGTGTACTTCAGGTGTATCCCCTAGTGATCTAGCATTGTGTTGGGCAAGGTGGAAGCCTCAAAACACTTACGTTAGGGATTTGAACTGACAGAAGGGCTAATGGTTCTTGAAGGGTAACACATGGAAGGAGCATTCACCAGCGATTTGAAATTTAGAAGATTGTGCCAAGAGTTCAGTTTAGTTATTCTGAATTTGAATTATTCTTTACCCTGGACTTTGGTGAATTTTTTCAAGGACCTTGAAGCATATATTCATTGAAACAAGTGATATTGATAAATACTTTGTAGAGAATAAAATATCTCTCAGAATTGCATAGAATAACTTAGATCAGCCAGAAAAGTTTTTGTCTCTTATATAAAATATTTTGTTTAAAGATTTTAGCTTGAATATTTGTTGTCAGAAGACACCCAGCCAGCCTTTGACTGTGCCTTTCTAGGATATTCCACTTTGACTAAATTTTAATCCTAAATTGTCTATTCTTTCAGCCAGAATCTCCATTATGCCTATGGATATAGGTGCTTAAGAAGTGGTACAAACAATTTCTCTTACTTGCCAAAACTAAACATAAAGAAGTGTAATTAAGGGATTACAGGGAAGGGAGGAAACCAGAAGGGAAAGAGACACGTGTACCCCAGTGTTCATCACAGCACTGTTTATAATAGCCAGGACATGGAAGCAACCTAGATGTCCATCAGCAGATGAATGGATAAGAAAGCTGTGGTACATATACACAATGGAGTATTACTCAGCCATTAAAAAGAATACATTTGAATCAGTTCTAATGAGGTGGATGAAACTGGAGCCTATTATACAGAGTGAAGTAAGCCAGAAGGAAAAACATAAATACAGTATACTAACGCATATATATGGAATTTAGAAAGATGGTAACAGTAACCCGCTGTACGAGACAGCAAAAGAGACACTGATGTATAGAACAGTCTTATGGACTCTGTGGGAGAGGGAGAGGGTGGGAAGATTTGGAAGAATGGCATTAAAAAAAAAAAAAAGAAGTGTAATTAGGTTTTGGGTCACTTGATATTTTTATTTGTGTCATTGATTCTCACATCCTTTCTCCCTCATCTCATCAGTTTTCCACCAATGAAACTTTGGTCATGATGATGAAATAAGATGATGTATTTCTTCAGGAACTTAGAGTCAGGAGTATTTAAACTGCTTCTGGATATTCATATATTCACTCAATTTTATAATTAACTGACTACAGGTATCTGTGCTTTTCAAATGGTGAGGGTAAATAAGAATGGTCTTATTTCTGGCTTTCAGAGAAAAGAGGCAGACAATTGAGCACATGGTGTTCTCTGGATATACACCCAAACAAGTGAAATGATAAAGTAATGAGGAAATTAAGCTATACAGAAATCATTACAAACCTCTAAACCTAAAGAACAGCAATACAGTAATTATAACATATATCTATGCTGTTCTTTGGGGCTTCACAGGTGGCACTAGTGTTAAAGAACCTGCCTGACAGTGCAAGAGACATAAGAGATGAGGGTTTGATCCCTGGGTTAGGAAGATCCCCTGCAGGAGGGCAGGGAAACCCACTCCAGTATTTTTGCCCGAAGAATCTCGAGGACAGAGGCGCTTCCTGGGCTGTAGTCCATAGAGTCGCAAAGAGTCAGACATGACTGAAGCAACTTAGCACAGCACACGTGCTGTTCTTTAACTTCATTATTTCTCTTTCTCAAATTTTTTTTTCCTCAAAGTGTCCAAACTCCAAGAAATCTAATGTCTGGATAAATACTAACTGGTTTTACATTGAACTAATTTTATTGTTTTCTGTCACTAGATTTTAAAACCTCTTGAAACTAATTTAAAAAACAATTATGATTCAAGTAAAATCAATCCTATTTATATATATGTAATTGTTTCAAAAGAAGGGTTATTTCAATGTCAGGCTCTGGTCTAATAGGTAGAGATAGATATGGATCAATAGATATATATCCACAGGTACATTATTGTTGCTGTTCAGTCACTCAGTTGTGTCCTACTCTTTGTGACTCCATGGACTGCAGCACGCCAGGCTTCCCTATCCTTCCCTATCTCCCAGAGTTTGCTCAAATTCATGTTCATTGAGTCGGTGAGGCCATCCAACCATCTGTACTCTGTCACCCTCTTCTCCTCCTGCCTTCAATCTTTCCCAGCATCGAGGTCTTTTCCAATGAGTCAGCTCTTAGCATTAGGTGGCCAAAATATTGGAGCTTTGGCTTCAGCATCAGTCCTTCCAATGAATATTCAGGGTTGATTTCCTTTTTGATTGACTGGTTTGATCTTCTTGCGGTCCATGGGAGTCTCAAGGGTCTTTCCAGCACCACAATTTGAAAGCATCAATGCTTTGGCACTCAGCCTTCTTTATGGTCCAACTCTTACATCTGTACATGATTACTGGAGAAACCATAGCTTTGACTATATGGACATTTATTGGCAAAGTGATGTCTCTGCTTGTTAATATGCTGCCTAGGTTTGTCATAGCTTTTCAGCTGCAGTCACTAACTCAGTGATTTTGGAGCCCAACAAAGGAAAACCTGTCACTGCTTCCACTTTTTTCCCTTCTATTTGCCATGAAGGGATGGGATCCATGATCTTAGCTTTTTGAATGCTTAATTTTAAGCCAGCTTTTTCACTCTCCTCTTTCAGAGGCTCTTTAGTTTCTGTTCACTTTCTGCCATTAAAGTGGTATCATCTGCATATCTGAGGTTGTTGATATTTTTTCCCAGCAGTCTTGATTTCAGCTTGTGATTTGTCCTAGCCTGGCATTTTACATGATGTACTATGCCCGGAAGTTAAATAAGCAGGATAACAGTACATAGCCTATTGTATTCTTTTCCCGATTTTGAACCAGTCAGGTGTTACATGTAAGTTTTCTCAGGAGACAGATAAGGTGGTATGGTACTCCTGTCTCTTTAAGAGTTTTCCACAGTTTGTTGTGACCTACATAATTAAAGGCTTCGCATAGTCATTAAAACAGAAGTAAATTTTTTTTTTCGGGAACTCCCTTGCTTTCTCCATGATCCAACAAATGTTGGTAATTTGATCTCTGATTACTCTGCCTCTTCAAAACCCATCTTGTACATCTGGAAGTTCTTTGTTCACATACTGCTGAAGCCTAGCCTGAAGGATTTTGAGCACAACCTTGCTAGCATGTGGAATGAATGCAAATTGTATGGTAGTTTGAACATTTTTGGCATTGTCCTTCTTTGGTATTGGAATGAAAACTGATATTTTCCAGTCCTGTGGCCACTGCTAAGTTTTCCAAATTTCCTGGCATATTGAGTGAAGCACTTTAATAGCATCCTCTTTTGGGATTTTAAATAGTTCAGCTGGAATCCCATCACCTCTACTAGCTTTGTTCACTGTAATGCTCCCTGAGGCCCACTTGACTCCACACTCCAGGATGAGTGACTCCACCCTCTAGGTGAGTGATCAGACTAGCATGGTTATTCAGATCATTAAGACCTTTCTTGTACAGTTCTTCTGTGTATTCTTGCCACCTCTTCTTAATCTCTTCTGCTTCTGTTAGGTCTTTACCATTTCTGTCCTTTACTGTGCCCATTCTTGCATGAAATATTCCACTGATATCTCCAATTTATGAAGATATCTCTAGTCTTTCCCACTCAATCGTTTTTCTCTATTTCTTTGCATTGTTCATTTAAGAAAGCCTTCTTATCCCTCCTTGCTATTCTCTGGAACTCTGCTTTCAGTTGGGTATGTCTTTCCCTTTCACCTTTGCATTTGGCTTCTCTTCTTTCCTCAGCCATTTATTAAGTCTCCTCAGATAAACACTTTGTCTTCTTCCATTTCTTTCTCTTGGGATGGTTTTGGTTACTATCTCCTGTATAATGTTACAAACTTCTGTCCATAATTCTCCAGGAACTCTGTCTACCAGATACAATCCCGTAATCTATTCTTCACCTCCACTGTATAATCATAAGGGATCTGATTTAGGTTCTACCTGAATGACCTAGTGGTTTTGCCTACTTTCTTCAATTTAAGCTTTACTTTTTTTTTTTTTAATTAAACTAAGGGGGCTTCTCTGGTGACTCAGAGTGCAAAGAATCCCCCTGAAATGCAGGAGACCTAGGTTTGATACCTGGGTCAGGAAGATTCCCTGGAGTAAGGAATGGTTACCCACTCCAGTATTTTTGCCTGGAGAATTCCTGGTGGGCTACAGTCCAAGGGGTCACAGAGAGTCGGTCATGACTGAATGACTAACACTTTCAATAAGGAGCTCATGATCTAAGCCACCATCAATTCAGGTCTCGTTTCTACTGACTGCATCAGTTCAGTCACTCAGTCAAGTCCGACTCTTTGTGACCCCATGATCAGATTGGTTAGTTTTCTGTGATTGTGGTTTTCATTCTGTCTGCTCTCTGAAGGATAAGGATAAGAGGCTTGTGGAAGCTTCCTGATGGGAGAGACTGACTGTGGGGAAAACTGGGTCTTGTTTTGATGGGCAGGGCCATGCTTAGTTATCTTTAATCCAATTTTCTGTTGATGGGCAGGACTGTGTTCCCTTCCCATTGTTTGATCTGAGACCAAACTTTGGTGGAGGCAATGAAGATAACAGCACCTGACTATATAGAGCTTCCTTAACTTTGGCTGCAAAGAACATAATCATTCTGATTTCAGTATTGACCATCTAGTGATGTCCATGTGTAGAGTCCTGTCTTGAGTTGTTGGAAAAAGGTGTTTGCTATGACCAGTGTGTTTTCTTGACAAAACTCTATCAACCTTTCCCGCTTCATTTTGTACTCCAAGGCCAAACTTGTCTGTTAATCTGGGTATCTCTTGACTTCCTACTTTTGCATTCCAATCTCATATGATGAAAAGGATGTCTTTTGGTGTTAGTTCTTGGCCGTGTTGTAGTTCTTCATAAAACCAGTCAACTTCAGTTACTTTGACTCTGTTGTTGGCACATAGACTTGGATTACTGTGATATTGAATGTTTTGCCTTGGAAAGATACCAGAGATTATCCTGTTGTTTTTGAGATTGCAGCCAAGTACTACATTTTGGTGGAGATGGAAATGGCAACCCACTCCAATGTTCTTGCCTTGAAAATCCCATGGATAGTGGAACCTGGTGGGCTATGGTTCATGGGATTGCAAAAGAGTTGGACACAACTTAAGAACTAAGAAACAACTGCATTTTGAACTCTTTTGTTGACTATGAGGGCTATTCCATTTCTTCTAAGGGATAGATATAATGGTCATCTGAATTAAATTTGCCCATTCTTGTCCATTTTAATTCACTGATTCCTAAGATGTCAATGTTCAATCTTGCCATTTCCTGTTTGACCATGTCCAGTTTATCTTGATTCAGGACCTAACATTTCAGGTTCCTATGTCATATTGTTCTTTACAGCACTGGACTTTACTTTCACCACCAGACACATCAACAACTGAGCGTCATTCGTGCTTTGGTCTGGTCTTGTCATTCTTACTGGAGCTATTGGTAATTGCTCTCTGCTCTTTCCCAGTAGCATATTGGATATCTTCCAACCTGGACAGTTCATCTTCTGATGTCATATCTTTTTGCTTTTTCATACCGTCCATGGAGATCTCCAGATAAGAATACTGCCATTTTCTTCTCCAGTGGACCATGTTTTGTCAGAACTCTTCATGTTTTGGCTGGCCCTGCACGACAAGGTCATAGCTTCACTGAGTTTTGTAAATCTCTTCACCATGACAAAGTTGTGATCTATGAAGGGGACATTATATACAAACCTGTATTATGTGCTTAGTCACTCAGTTGTGTCTGATTGACACAACCCCATGGATTGTAGCCCACCAGGCTCCTCTGTCCAGGGGGATTCTCCAGGCAAGAATACTGGAATGGGTTGCCATGCCCTTCTCCAGGGGATCTTCCCAGCCTAGGGATTGAACCCTGGTCTCCTGCACTGCAGGTGGATTCTTTGCTGTCTGAGGCACCAGGGAAGTTTTTATTTGTATCTCATTTATATTTATTGTGTTTTACATATTTAGGTGTATATGTATATACTATATATATACATATATGTACATACACTAGCTTTCTTTGTATCACAGTAAGCTGAACATAAGATTAACATGTTCCCATTGTGCAGAGAAATTCATCACTTTGTAGGTTTGTCTGTCCAGAGTCTTGGTTTTTCTTTATAACCCAAAGAGAAACATACTAGCAGAATGGTTAAAAACTTAAGTTTTGTGGTCAGGCAACTCTGATTCTAAAGCTGACTCTGCTCCTTACTAAAAGCCTCAGTTTTCCTATCAGTAATAAAATGGAGATAGTAAAAAATGAAGATCATGGCATCTGGTCCCATCACTTCATGGGAAATAGATGGGGAAACAGTGCAGACTTTATATTTTTGGGCTCCAAAATCACTGCAGATGGTGACTGCAGCCATGAAATTAAAAGACGCTTACTCCTTGGAAGGAAAGTTATGACCAACCTAGATAGCATATTCAAAAGCAGAGACATTACTTTGCCAACAAAGGTCCGTCTAGTCAAGGCTATGGTTTTTCCAGTGGTCATGTATGGATGTGAGAGTTGGACTGTGAAGAAAGCTGAGCACCAAAGAATTGATGCTTTTGAACTGTGGTGTTGGAGAAGACTCTTGTGAGTCCCTTGGACTGCAAGGAGATCCAACCAGTCCATTCTGAAGGAGATCAGTCCTGGGTGTTCTTTGGAAGGAATGATGCTAAAGCTGAAACTCCAGTACTTTGGCCACCTCATGCGAAGAGTTGACTCATTGGAAAAGACTCTGATGCTGGGAGGGATTGGGGGCAGGAGGAGAAGGGGACGACAGAGGATGAGATGGCTGGATGGCATCACTGACTCGATGGATGTGAGTTTGAGTGAACTCCAGTAGATGGGCAGGAAGGCCTGGTGTGCTGCAATTCATGGGGTCGCAAAGAGTCGGACACGACTGAGTGACTGAACTGAACTGAACTGAAATGAATACTTGTCTATTGAATTGTTGAGAAGACAATGAAATATTCATGTGAAGTGTCTAGCACAGGGCCTGACATCTCAGTCATTATTAACATTATTATTTTAACATATCTGTTTCTTTTCTTTTAGGTAACTTGTTCTATTATTTTGTAATTTATTTTCCATTTTTCTCATTTGTTCTTTTTTCCTGACTTTTTCTTTTTTCCTCACTTTTCTGACCCTTTTTTTGCCACATAAGCAAAAATTTAAAAATATAACATTTTATGTCTTCTATTACATTTTGGGTAAATAGATTTGCATTATTGTTTTAATGATTACAGTCGAGGCTACAATATACATTCTTGGCTTGCTACAGTCTACCTTGCTGTTGCTGTGCTGCTAAGTCGCTTCAGTTGTGTCTGACTCTGTGCGACCCCATAGACGGCAGCTCACTAGGCTCCCCTGTCCCTGGGATTCTCCAGGCAAGAGCACTGGAGTGGGTTGCCCTTTCCTACTCCAATGCATGAAAGTGAAAAGTGAAAGTGAAGTCGCTCAGTTGTGTCCGACTCTAGTGACCCCCTGGACTGCAGCCTACCAGGCTCCTCCGTCCATGGGATTTTCTAGGCAAAAGTACTGGAGTGGGGTGCTTAAATTGGTCTATTTCACTTTCCAAACAATGCAAGTGTTTAAGCCATTTATTTCCCTCTCATTTTGTGTTGCTGTTGTCATGTATCTTATTTCTACCCATGTTGTAAATACCATAAGATAGTCATCTGTCCAAGGACGATGAAGGTTATGGTTTGAAAATCATTGTTTCACATATCTCCATTCTAATAATAATAATAATTTGTCAAGTTGTTAAGATCATTAAAATTATTTCAATTGGTTTGGAAAATTGAGTCTACCTTTGCCTTCTTGAGAACCTTGTAGATGTAATCGTTCAAGTTTTAAATCTGTAAACTCCATCATTCCTGGTTTCAGGACCAAAACTCACCAAGGAGTGAGGTTTCTTATTAGCCTCATTCAGATGCCAGCTGATGTGTTCTAGTCTTAATCTTGCTTGTATAGACCTAAGACCTGATGTACTTTGTTGTGTGCCTTTGGAATCTATAAACTATAGAATTTGCATTTGGTTACTCTCATCTCTCTTCCTTCAAATTAACCCCTCTCCTCAGGTGGTTCTAGCCATAAAGACTAGGTATCTGCCTCAGTTTACTGACTAGCACATTATTCATTGCCGGGGACCAGCCCCAGCTGATCCAGGGTATTCGAAGGAGAGACAGCGTAGGCGAAGATCAGGAAACAACTGCTTAATTAAACGTTAATTAAGGATATAAAGAGTAATAGAATGAGGATAGCTCAGTAAAATTCAGTGAAGAAAAGAGGCTGAAATAAGGATAGCTCAGTGAGGAAATTCAGTGGAGAAAAGAGGCTGAATAATTCAGCCAGAAGGTAAGAGAAAGAATGACATGGTGAGACCAAGTTTCGTTGAACAAGGCCTGCACTTTATTTTCCAAAGTAGTTTTTATACCTTAAGTTATGCATAGAGGATAATGGGGGAAGGGGTAGAGTCAGGCAGCAAGCCAGGCTTTCTTCCTGCAAACTTATCATATGCAAAAGCTTAGGTGATTTGCATCATCTTCTGGCCCGGAGGCCTGTTAACATTTTAAGACCTTTTCTTCAGAAAACTTATTTTTCTCTAAAGGTGATTGGTCAGGAGCCACCCTCCAAAAACATTAGATAAAGTTGCATTCCTACAGAGCAAAGGTGTGGTGGGCTACAACAAGAAAAAGAATTAACTCAAGGGTCCCAGGTTACAAACATTAAAGCTACTACTTACACCAATTATATTAATCAATACACTGCCAGGGACACAGCAGGTAAGGGATATGGAAACTTAGCAGCAAACATTGGCCCAACAAGTGAAAATCCTTCACCAATACAATTTCTAATCAATCTTTTAACTACTCAAAAGAATCTGTGTTTAGACAGTTTAGAACATCTCCTGCCTCTCACAGTTGGGAGGCTCTGAACAATCACATGTGGCTGGAAAAACCTATTCAGGCAGGCTAGAGGATTTCCAAAGGAGTTTGTAGGTTAAACACTGTCACACCCAGGAATTATTAACTGGAGCTGTAAGCTAACTCTTTTTTCAGAGAGGTAGTGGGGGACAGCCCCCCGCAAAGTCAGAGATGTAGGTGAAAGCACAAAGCAGAAAGTAGGCAGACTCTGGTTTTGGGGGTAGATTGCTCGAGAATTTCCAGGGAGACTCCTGAGGCTTGATCCCGCCTTTGCGTATGCCAAGCCTCCTTCCTCATGACCTTTGCCAGGGGCGGAGCTCGCTCCCCACAATTCATCTACTGTTAGGAATGAACACTGTGTTTGACTTCAACCTACCTAGTCAGAGACTTAATATCCTGCCTACATTTTGTGAGATGGCATCTCTGGGGAAAATTACTTGTTAGCTCTATAAGCCAACTAGTGGCTGTGATTCTTTTTTTTTTTTTTTTTTTTTAATTTGTGTTTTATATTTACTAGCAAATTAACTTCAAAATACAAAAATAGCAAACACTATTATATAGGGCCTTTTTTTTGGTTTTATTTAACTTGCAAATAAATTGGACTCTTTTAAAAATAAACAGGTTGATACTTATGACATTCTTATGACAGTGCTCTCACCAGTCTGACTTTGAATTTCATTTGACACTAGAATTCACTTGTTTGAAAAGATAGTCCTCCAATTGGGGCAATTTTTTTTTATTTTGTACCCTTTGTCCTGGTCAGTTTTGGCTTCTCTTCTTTATCTTCACTAGACAATATAGCTGAAGTTTTAGCACTTTTCAAACCAGATCCTTAGAAGTGAAGACTAAACCGAACATTCTGTGAAGTAGTAGTTCTCAAAGTCTAGTCCCCTTGACCCTTGCAGGTCCCTGAGATTCTATGAAAGTCTATGGGGAGACACTTCATAATTATATCAAATTTATTTGTCTTTTTCACTGTACTGACATTTGCACTGTTGGGACAAAAGCAATGATGAGTAAAAGGGGGTATCTCAGGAAAAAAATCAAAGCAGTGGCACCAAACCATACTTGCAGCCATTGCACTCTTCCTTGCCACACATTTACAGTTAAAAAAGAGGCCAGTTTCACCTAACAACATCCCTGATGAATTATGAATTTTATTAAATCTCAACCCTTGAGTGTTTGTAACATTTCATGTAATAGAGTGGGAAATACTTAAAGCATTTCTGATGCATTAACATATGATGATTGTCTCTGGGGAAGTAAAAGCATCCAATTGTTTAAGTTGTGAGCTGAACAACTGACTTTTCCCGTGAAACATCATTTTTATTTGAAAGAATAATTGAGATTTAAACTTAGGTTGTTTTGACTTGGGTATTTGGCAGACATTTTCTAAAAAACAAAAACAAAAAATGGATGAAGCAAGTCCATCTCTTAAAGGAAAGCAACTGACAGCATTTGCTGTTAATAAAATTAGAGCATTCAAGCAAAGATATTAAAATTGGAAAATTTGTATTTGCAACTATAAGCTTGCTGCTGCTGCTGCTAAGTCGCTTCAGTCGTGTCCGACTCTGTGTGACCCCAGAGATGGCAGACCACCAGGCTCCCCCATCCCTGGGATTCTCCAGGCAAGAACAGTGGAGTGGGTTGCCATTTCCTTAGCTTCCTAATACTTAAAGTCTTTTCTGATGAGAAATGTGATTCTTTGATATTGTATAATAATATAATGTCAACATTTGGAGAAGCTGCACAATTCTGGAAAACAATATTTTTGAAATAACCAATGTATGACACTACAGGATCATGAATGATTAAAAGATGTGTCCAGAGTGCAAGATAGACCAAAAGATTTTAATGTAATAAGACTACATACAGTTCACTGAGGTAGTTTCAGATTTTACACTGCAGAAAATCTATAAGAAGCTACCACTTGTAGAGTTTTGCTTTGATATCCAGGAGGAATAGCCTCAATTATTTGGAAAGCCTAGTAAAATACGCTTTCTTTTCCCAACTATATCTGAATTAAGCTGTATTTCCTTTATAAACTACAATGAAATAACAGAACAGATTGAATACAGAAACAGATATTAGAATCTAGCTGTCTTCTGTCAAGTCAGACATTGAAAAACTTTGCAAAGTGAAAAATTAATGCCATTCTTTACACTAAAATTTCTTTCTTCTGAAAAAGATAGTTATTTTTCATTAAATATGTCTATGTTAACAGGCATTGGGTTTACTATTATCATTCTCAAATAAACAGGTAAATATTTCTTAAATATCTCAGTTTCAATTTCTAATGAGGTAAATATCAATAGGTGTAACACATAAAGAATTCTTTTGGAGTCTTCAATAGTTTTAAGACATAAAGTGTGCTGAGAATCACTAACATTATTTAGAAAAAGAGTAAAAATATTGTCTTTTACTAGATGGCTAATGGTTCAGATTTTCACATCGTTCTAGATTATATACACAACTTACATTTTCCTTATGCATAAAATGGCTAAAGAATAATGTGTTTGGTAAAAGTATTACTCATTAGGGATAGCCTGTTAAGAATATGTTTAAATATTAAAAGCAAATAACTACACAACAAGACAACTCCAGGATAGGAAAAAAAGTAATCTCCTAAATTTATAAAAATCAAATAGACATAGAATACTCATTATCAGATTCCCAAGGGCAGAAACTTGGACTGAAATGATTATAAAGAAGGAAATCCTAGGATGGAATGTCTTTAGTATATAAACAAGCCACTATTCTTACCTAAAAGAAATCTCAGATTAATAAAAATACTTTCACTGATCATAACTGTTGCAGAAATTGAGACTGAATTAAATAGTTTGTCACTGTAAATATTCATCCTGTAGGGTATTGAATCAGTTTGAATTTGTCAAATTGTTCGCAACTGAAGTGTAAAACTCTGGATTTCAAGTTATAGATTTATTAAAGTGAGTAGCAGCTATAACTGGAGCTTGAAGGGCCCCTTTTCCAGAGGTCCAGATGCCTTTGTCATTGTCCTTCCTGGTCATTGAGTAGTAAGTGTAGACGTCAGGAAGCTTTTGTTCCTTCTTCAGTACTGTGAAACCATAAAATATTAACACATTTATGATACAACATTTAACATCTATACTTTAGAAGACAAGACATTCTTCATTATAAGTGGATGACATTCAGCAAGGTAGTAGGATACAGGGTTAAGATATAGAAATATGTTACATTTTTTTACACTAACCATGAAATATCAGAAAGGGAAAGTAAAAAAAAAAAAAATCCATTTGAAAATTACATCCAAAAGAAAAAAACTACTTAGGAATAAACCTAACCAAGGAGTTGAAAGACTTGAGAACTATGAAACACTGATAAAGGAAATTGAATATGATTCAAAGAAATGGAAAGATATCCCATGCTCTTGAATTGAGCAATTAATATCATTAAAGTGGGTATACTACCCAAAGCAATCTATAGATTTAATTCGATCTTTATCAAATTACCCATGACGTTTTCACAGAACTCAAAGAAATAATCCTAAAATTTACACGGAACAACAAAAGATCCATAATTGCCAAAGCAAACATGAGGGAAAAGAATAAGCTTTGGAGGCATAATCCTCCCAGACTTCAGTCAATACTACAAAGCTGCAGTAATCCAAACACTGGTTTTGGAACAGAAACAGACACATAGATCAAAGGAACGGAATAGAGAGCCAAGAAATAAACCCACACAACTTTAGTCAATTAATCTTCAGTAAAGAAGGCAAGAATATAAAATAAGAGAAGACAGTCTCTTTAGCAAGTAGTGTTGGGAAAATTGAACACCTGCATGGAAATCAATGAAGTTAGACCCTTCCTCATGCCATACACAAAAACTCAAAATGGGTTAAAGACTTCAATATGACATGATACCATATTCCTAGAAGAGAACACAAGCAAAACATTCTCTGACATAAATTGCACTAATGATTCCATAAGTCAGTCTCCTAAGACAATAGAAATAAAAGAAAAAATAAACAAATGAGACCTAATCAAACTTATAAGCTTTTGCAAAGCAAAGGAAACCATAAATAATATAAAAAGACAACCCAAAGAATGGGAAAAAATATTTGCAAACAATGCTACTGACAAGGGATTAATTTCCAAAATATAAAAACAGCTCATAAACTCAATAATAAAAAAGCAAACAACCTAATCAAAAATGGGCAGAAGATCTAAAGAGACATTTCTCCAAAGAAGACATACAGATGGTCAATAGGCACATGAAAAGATGCTCAACATCAATAATTATTAGTTAGTTCAGTCACTCAGTCGTGTCCGACTCTTTGCGACCCCATGAATCGCAGCACGCCAGGCCTCCCTGTCCATCACCAACTCCTGGAGTTCACCCAGACTCACGTCCATCGAGTCAGTGATGCCATCCAGCCATCTCATCCTCTGTCGTCCCCTTCTCCTCCTGCCCCCAATCCCTCCCAGCATCAGAGTCTTTTCCAATGAGTCAACTCTTCGCATCAGGTGGCCAAAGTACTGGAGTTTCAGCTTTAGCATCATTCCTTCCAAAGAACACCCAGGACTGATCTCCTTCAGAATGGACTGGTTGGATCTCCTTGCAGTCCAAGGGACTCACAAGAGTCTTCTCCAACACCACAGTGCAAAAGCATCAATTCTTCGGCGCTCAGCCTTCTTCACAGTCCAACGCTCACATCCATACATGACCACAGGAAAAACCATAGCTTTGACTAGACGGATCTTTGTTGGCAAAGTAATGTCTCTGCTTTTGAATATGCTATCTAGGTTGGTCATAACTTTCCTTCCAAGGAGTAAGCGTCTTTTAATTTCATGGCTGCAGTCACCATCTGCAGTGATTTTGGAGCCCAGAAAAATAAAGTCTGCACTGTTTCCACTGTTTCCCCATCTATTTCCCATGAAGTGATGGGACTGGATGCCATGATCTTTGTTTTCTGAATGTTGAGCTTTAAGGCAACTGTTTCACACTCCGCTTTCACTTTCATCAAGAGGCTTTTTAGTTCCTCTTCACTTTCTGCCATAAGGGTGGTATCATCTGCATATCTGAGGTTATTGATATTTCTCCCGGCAATCTTGATTCCAGCTTGTGCTTCTTCCAGCCCAGCATTTCTCATGATGTACTCTGCATATAAGTTAAATAAGCAGGGTGACAATATACAGCCTTGACAAACTCCTTTTCCTATTTGGAACCAGTCTGTTGTTCCATGTCCAGTTCTAACTGTTGCTTCCTGACCTGCATACAGATTTCTCAAGAGACAGGTCAGGTGGTCTGGTATTCCCATCTCTTGAAGAATTTTCCACAGTTTATTGTGATCCACACAGTCAAAGGCTTTGACATAGTCAATAAGGCAGAAATAGATGTTTTTCTGGAACTCTCTTGCTTTTTCCACGATCCAGTGGATGTTGGCAATTTGATCTCTGGTTCCTCTGCCTTTTCTAAAACCAGCTTGAACATCAGGAAGTTCACGGTTCACATATTGCTGAAGCCTGGCTTGGAGAATTTTGAGCATTACTTTACTAGCGTGTGACATGACTGCAATTGTGCGGTAGTTTGAGCATTCTTTGGCCTTGCCTTTCTTTGGGATTGGAGTGAAAACTGACCTTTTCCAGTCCTGTGGCCACTGCTGAGTTTTCCAAATTTGCTGGCATATTGAGTGCAGCACTTTCACAGCATCATCTTTCAGTATTTGAAATAGCTCAAGTGGAATTCCATCACCTCGAGTAGCTTTGTTTGTAGTGGTGTTTGCTAAGGCCCACTTGACTTCACATTCCAGGATGTCTGGCTCTAGGTCAGTGATCACACCATCATCATTATCTGAGTCGTGAAGATCATTTTTGTACAGTTCTTCTGTGTATTCTTGCCACGTCTTCTTCGTATCTTCTGCTTCTGTTAGGTCCATACCATTTCTGTCCTTCATCGAGCCCATCTTTGCATGAAAGTTTCCCTTGGTATCTCTAATTTTCTTGAAGAGATCTCTAGTCTTTACCATTCTGTTGTTTTCCTCTATTTCTTTGCATTGATCACTGAAGAAGGCTTTCTTATCTCTTCTTGCTATTCTTTGGAACTCTGCATTCAGATGTTTATATATTTCCTTTTCTCCTTTGCTTGTCGCTTCTCTTCTTTTCACAACTATTTGTAAGGCCTCCCCAGACAGCTATTTTGCTTTTTTGCATTTCTTTTCCATGGGAATGGTCTTGATCCCTGTCTCCTGTACAGTGTCACGAACCTCATTCCATAGTTCATCAGGCACTCTATCTATCAGATCTAGGCCCTTAAATCTATTTCTCACTTCCACTGTATAATCATAAGGGATTTGATTTAGGTCATACCTGAATGGTCTAGTGGTTTTCCCTACTTTCTTTAATTTCAGTCTGAATTTGGCAATAAGGAGTTCATGGTCTGAGCCACAGTCAGCTCCCGGTCTTGTTTTTGCTGACTGTATAGAGCTTCTCCATCTTTGGCTGCAAAGAATATAATCAAGCTGATTTCTGTGTTGACCATCTGGTGATGTCCATGTATAGAGTCTTCTCTTGTGTTGTTGGAAGAGGGTGTTTGTTATGACTAGTGCATTTTCTTGGCAAAACTCTATTAGTCTTTGCCCTGCTTCATTCTGTATTCCAAGGCCAAATTTGCCTGTTACTCCAGGTGTTTCTTGACTTCCTACTTTTGCATTCCAGTCCCCTATAATGAAAAGGACATCCTTTTTGGGTGTTAGTTCTAAGAGGTCTTGTAGGTCTTCATAGACCCGTTCAACTTCAGCGTCTTCAGCGTTACATTACTGTGATATTGAATGGTTTGCCTTGGAAACGAACAGAGATCATTCTGTCATTTTTGAGATTGCATCCAAGTACTGCATTTCGGGCTCTTTTGTTGACCATGATGGCTACTCCATTTCTTCTGAGGGATTCTTGCCCGCAGTAGTAGATATAATGGTCATCTGAGTTAAATTCACCCATTCCAGTCCATTTTAGTTCGCTGATTCCTAGAATGTCGACATTCACTCTTGCCATCTCTTGTTTGACCACTTCCAATTTGCCTTGATTCATGGACCTGACATTCCAGGTTCCTATGCAATATTGCTCTTTACAGCATCGGACCTTGCTTCTATCACCAGTCACATCCACAGCAATAATTATTAAAGAATTACAAATGGAAACTACAACCAAGTATCACCTCAGACCAGTCAGAAGAGGCATCCTCAAAAAGTCTACAAATAATAAATATTAGTAGAAATGTAAATTAGTGTAGCCACTATGGAAAATAGCATGGAGTTCCTTAAAAAACTAAAAATAGAACTACCATATGGCCCAGCAATCCCACTCCTGGGCATACATTTGAAGAAATCCATAATTCAAAAAGACACATGCACCCCCAATGTTCACTGCAACATTGTTTACAATAGCCAAGACATGGAAGCTACCTAAATGTTCACTGACAGATGAATGGATAAAGAAAATGTGGTCCATATTACACAATGGAATATTACTCAGCCATTAAAAGGATGAACTAACTCCATTTGCTGAAATATAGAAGGACTTAGGTTGGAGAAGGAAATGGCAACCCACTCCAGTGTTCTTACCTTAAGAATCCCGGGGATGGGGGAACCTGGTGGGCTGCCATCTACGGGGTTGCACAGAGTTGGACATGACTGAAGTGACTTAGCAGCAGCAGTAGCAGCAGCAGAAGGACCTAGAGATTGTCATATTGAGTGAAATAAATCAGACAAAGACAAATATCATATGGTATCACTTATATGTAAAATCTTAAAAAAAATGATACAAATGAACTTATTTACAAAATTTTTGTGGTTCAGTTGCTCAGTCATGTCTGACTCTTTGTGACACCATGGACTGCAGCTTCCTTGTTCTTCAGTATCTCCCAGAGTTTGCTCAAATACATGTTCATTGAGTCGGTGATGCTATCTAACCATGTCATCCCCTGCTCCCTCTTCTCCTTCAGCCTTCAATCTTTTCCAGCATCAGGATCTTTTCCAATGAGTCAACTTTTCGCATCAGATGGACAAAGTATTGGAGCTTCAGCTTCAGTATTGGTCCTTCCAACGAATATTCAGGATTGATATTCTTTAGGATTGACTGGTTTGATCTTGGGGTCTAAGGGGCTCTCAAGAGTCTTCTCCAACCTCACAGTTTAAAAGCATCAGTTTTTCAATGCTCAGCCTTCTTTATGGTCCAACTCTCACATCCATACATGATTACTGGAAAAACTTTAGCTTTGACTATATGGACCTTTGTCAGCAAAGTAATATCTCTGCTTTTCAGTATACTGTCTAGGTTGGTCATCTCATTTCTTCCCCGGAGCAAGTGTCTTTTAATTTCATGGCTGCAGTCACCATCTTCAGTGATTTTGGAGCCCCCAAATAAAGTATCTCACTGTTTCCAATGTTTTCCCATCTATTTGCCATGAAATAATGGGACCAGATGCTATGATCTTAGTTTTTTGAATGTTGAATTTTAGGCCAGCTTTTTCACTCTCCTCTTTCACTTCACAAAAGGCTCTTTAGTTCCTCTTCACTTTCTGCATATGAGTGCTGTCATCTGCATATCTGAAGTTATTCATATTTATCCTGGAAATCTTGATTCCAGCTTGTGCTTTATTCAGTCCAGCATTTTACATGGTGTACTCTGCATAGAAGTTAAATAAGCAGACAATATACAGAATTAATGTACTCCTTTCCTAATTTTGAAACAGTCTGTTGTTCCATGTCCAGTTCTAACTGTTGCCTCTTGACCTGCATACAGGATTCTCAGGTGGTATGGTTTTCCCATCTCTTTGAGAATTTTCCACAGTTTGTTGTGATTCCCACAGTAAGAGCCTTTAGTGTAGTCAATGAAGCAGTAGTAGAAGTTTTTCTGGAATTTCCTTGCTTTCTCTATGATCCAATGAATGTTGGCAATTTGATCTCTGATTCCTCCACCTTTTCTAAGTCCAGCTTAAACATCTGTAAGTTCTCGGTTCACATACTGTTGAAGTCTAGCTTGGAGAAATTTGAATATTACTTTGATAGCATGTGACATGAGTGTAACTGTGTGGTAGTTTGAACATTCTTTGGCATTGCCTTTCTTTGGGATTGGAATGAAAACTGACCTTTTCCAGTCCTGTGGTCACTGCTGAGTTTTCCAAATTTGCTATCATATTGAGTGCATCACTTTCAGAGCATCATCTTTTAGGATTTGAAATAGCTCAACTGGAATTCCATCACCTCCACTAACTTTGTTTGTAGTCATGCTTCCTAAGGCCCACTTGACTTCCCATTCCAGGATGTCTGGCTCTAGGTGAGTGATCACACCATCGTGGTTATCTGGATTCTGAAGATGTTTTTGTATACTTTTTCTGTGTTCTTGCATATCTTCTGCTTCTGTTAAGTCCATACCATTTCTACCCTTTGTTATGCCCACTTTTGCATGAAATATTCCCTTGGTATCTCTAATTTTCTTGAAGAGATCTCTAGTCTTCCTGTTCTGTTGTTTTCCTTTATTTCTTTGGATTAATCACTTAGGAAGGCTTTCTTATCCCTTGCTATTCTTTGGAGCTCTGCATTCAAATAGGTATATCTTTCCTTTTCTCCTTTGCCTTTCACTTCTCTTCTTTTATCAGCTATTTGTAAGTCCTCTTCAGACAACTCTTTTGCCTTTTTGCATTTCTTCTTCTTGGGGATGGTCTTGATCACTGCCTCCTGTTCAATGTCACAAACCTCAGTCCATATTTCTTCAGACACTCTGTCTATCAGATCTAGTCCCTTGAATCTATTTGGCACTTGCACTGTATTATAGTAAGAGATTTGATTTAGGTCATAACTGAACGGTGTAGAGCTTTTCCCTACTTTCTTCAATTTAAGTCTGAATTTGGCAATAAGGAGTTCATGATCTGAGCCACAGTCAGCTCCCAGACCTGTTTTTGCTGACTGTGTAGAGCTTCTCCATCTTTGGCTGCAAAGAATATAATCAATCTGATTTCAGTGTCGACCATCTGGTGATGTCCATGTATAGAGTCTTCTCTTGTGCTGTTAGAAGAGGGTGTTTTTTTTTTTGACCAGTGCATTCTCTTGGCAAAACTCCGTTAGTCTTTGCCCTACTCATTTTATACTCCAAAGCAAAATTTGCTTGTTACTCTCGATATCTCTTGACTTCCTACTTTTGCATTCCAAGCTATATGATGAAAAAGACTTCTTTTTTGGTGTTAGTTCTAGAAGGTCTTGTAAGTCTTCATAGAACCATTCAACTTCAGCTTCTTTGGCATTAGTGGTTGGGACATAGACTTGGATTACTCTGATACTGAATGGTTAGTTTGGAAATGAACAGAGATCATTCTGTCATTGTTGAGATTGCCCCCAGGCACTGCATTTTAAACTCTTTTGTTGAGTATGAGGGCTACTCCATTTCTTCTAAGGGATTTCTGCCCACAGTAGTAGATATGATGGTCTTCTGAATTAAATTTGTCCATTCCAGTCCATTTTAGTTCACTGATTCTTAAAATATTGATGTTCACTCTTGCCATCTCCTGTTTGACCACTTTCAATTTACCTTGATCCATGGACCTAACCTTCCAGTTTCCTATGTTATATTGTTCTTTGCAACATTGGACCTTACTTCCACCACCAGATACATCCACAAATGGGTATCGTTTTCACTTTGCCTCAGCTTCTTCCTTCTTTCTGGAGATATTTCTCTGCTCTTCTCCAGTAGCATTTTGGACACCTACTGGCCTGGGGAGTTCATCTTTCAGTGTCATATCTTTTTGCCCTTTCATATTATCCATGGGGTTCTCAAAGCAAGAATACTGAAATGGTTTGATATTCCCTCTTCCAGCGGACCACATTTTGTCAAAATTTTCCACCATGACCTGTCCGTCTTGGTGACCTTACAAGGCATGGATACTTTAGAGGAAGAGAGGAATATAGTTGATGAGTACTCATACTTAACCTTTGAAAAAATGAAAACTGGTTAAGAATTTATTGCAATCCTGTTATAAGAAAGAAGTGTTTTCAAGATTTTGTAGATACAAAGCCTTTTTTTTTTTTTTTTTTTTTTCTTTGTGAACTGCACAAAAAAATCAAAACCCCTATGTTTCATTTATTACAAACATTTTTGGAGAGATCTGTCCAGGTTTCAGCAACTTTCTTAACTGCTCCCTCTTAATTTATGGTAGGTGTGTGGCTCCCAGCAGTTGTTTGTGTATAAAATAGTAACTCTGCCCTTAGCCTTTGCTTGCTTGATTTTGGTGTGAGAATTTGACTCAGGTTGACCTAGTTCATTCACTGGAGACTTAGATCAAGGGTTGAGGAACACATTCCTCTCATGGACCTGTTAACTCAAGCTGGGTAGCTATGGGCAGTCATATTGTGCATTGCAGGCTGTGAGCAGAGAAGAGAATGGTGAAGGAGTAGAGAGAGCAGAGAAAGAGTCAGTGGTCAGAGCAGAGACCTGGGAGAGAGAGGCTCCTGTCAGAGTTATGAGCAATTTTCTAGTTTCTGGAGCTAGTTCTTCTTGAAGTCAGGCTGTGTGTCTGTTCTGTGTTAGGTAGTTCTTCACATTTATCAAAATGTCCTCTTTTTTGCTTAATTTAACCATGTACTATAGAGGACCTGAAAAATGTGGCATTCACGAGTGGCTTAACTGTACAATAAACCTTAAATTAGTTCTTATTCCTAAGGTTTCAGTATTAACCAGGTGTAAACTATTACGGTTCTTTTGATGTTGGTATGGCTACATCACTATGTGCTGTGTGACAAGTTTTCTTTCTTTCTTTCTCTTTTTAAAAAATTTTACTTTTCTCTCTTTTCCTCAGAAACTTTGCTTAGCCTTCATTCTGACATTGGTCACTTTTGTTGTTGTTCAGTTGTGCAGTTGTGGACTACAGCACGCCAGGCCTCCCTGTCCATCACCATCTCCTGGAGCTTGCTCAAACTCACGTCCATCAAGTCTGTGATGCCATCCAACCATATCATCCTCTGGCATCCCCTTCTCCTCCTGTCTTCAATCTTTCCCAGCAGGGTCTTCTCCAATGATTCAGTTCTTAGCATCAGGAGGCCAAAGTATTGGAGCTTCAGCTTCAGAATCAGTCCTTCCAGTGAATATTCAGGACTGATTTCCTATCACTTACATATTACATTCTCTTCAGTTGTTCTGAGACAATTAAAAACCTGTTTCCTTTGGCACCAATGCAGTCATGAACACAAACAAATTTGGTCACTGGTCATCCAGATCACCCCAAATATGCTTATATTAATTTTTAAAAGAGTAACTTGTAAATTCTTTTGGAGAAACAGCATACATTCTTTGAGAGAAGCACTGACTAATGGACTGTGTGGCAAGAACTTCTTTTGATATGTCCTCAGGCAAGGACTGTCCTCAGCATTGCTTTTTGATCACAATAAAACCAGGTCATTACCACAAGCAAGGCCAGAGGTATCAATGCTCTTGACCTCTAGACCCTGGCTCCTAACTTGACTTCTGTGCCTCTGACTTTGTTCTTAATAGAGGTCCTCTTTGCACAAAGGCCCATTGTTCTCAGCAGTCCTCCTATACGTCACCCCCCAACTTGAGGTGCGAAAGCCTGGTGTTGGATAGTACAGCACCATTATCACCTGGTAGATCCCCAGAAGTTACCCATGATGAGCTAGTCAAGTCCAGGCAGGAAGGCTTAGCCCAAGTACCACTGGATTGGTTTCCAGCTCCCGACTTTAGTTCATTCATACAAAAAGTGAGGCTAATAATACTTATTAGGCATAAATAGGCATTCTTTGGAATTTATGTAGCTTATTTACTTAAATAAAGTCCATGAAATCAGCTGTCACTAGTAAGGATTTTATTGGACATACCTACAGGGATATTTGCTTTACTAGAGTATTGCTTTAGTCATGCTATTGTGTTGGGTAATCCACTGGGACTCTCTTAAAGGTCTGCTTTTGCATTGAACTGAACAAAATGAAAAAGGCAGAAGTTCATAATCTGGAGAATGAGTTTGTAATATTTCATCATCTCAGAAAGTTCTAAATCTGCTCTCTCTTGTTCCAGTTTTTGCCAGTATGTTTTGTTGTTACACATCTGTGCTAGATTTGCCTTGAAATATCAAATTAGATGATAGTAACAGGGTGCCTTTTCTTAATCTTAATTTTCAAATACAGCTACAAATGACACCTTGTAATCTTGTAAAACTGCCTCTGTGAAATCCTGCCAACCAGTTGAAGTGGTGTGCTCATTTTAGCAATGGAAACAAGTTTCCAGAAAGACGGCTATAACAATGGTTCTACCACCTACTTGCTGCCTCCTTATTTTTCTCTTTCCAACTCTCTTTCCAATTTGGAACAAATTCAGAAGTTTCACAATTCATGCACATCCCCATTCTGTGATAAGAAGGAAAAAAGCTTTTACCCAAATTAGTTGAATGTGACAATTCATATTCAGCATGCCTACAGAGATAGTTTCTCAGACAATTTGAATCAAATATTTATACTCTGGCTTATTTATTATTTATACTTTTGTTTTCAACTTCAAAAAGGTTTGGATGTTTAGTTGAATTTGGGGCTGTCCATCTTTGTCAAAAAGACTCTAGATAACTATATTTTAAGAAGTTTTACTTTTCTTTTATGAATGGGGAAAGGGCAAACAGAATCAGACTGCTAGAAAGCTAAGGTCAAAAATAACTAAGGGAATTCTGAAGACTGCCCAGATGAGATGGCACAAAAGGCAGCTATAGAGGTGGCCTGGAGGCTATAAATAATGGCCAAGGAATAAATAAAGTAGTAAGGACTGGTAAGCAGGAAATAAATGGGGAAATGGGGGTGGAGCTATTGGAGTGACAGCCTAGTGAGCTGGCCCACTTAAAGAGATGTATAGGAAGTCCCCTCTTCCTTAGGGCTTGGTATCACAGGTACTCCTTGAAAAGCCCTAAGTTGTTAAGGGAGGGGGCAGTGGCTAAGCTCCCATGACTCTTCTTGCAGTTCATACCCTCCCATTGTCCTAAATGACAGAATGGATTGCACTCTGTGGAAATTCAGTGCTTCTTGTGTCGTGTGTCTAGATCACCTTCCCAAGTTTTCAAAGCTGGCATACAGAAAGGCAGTGCAGGATGTAGCAGAGTGGATGGGCAATGGAGTAAATCCGTGTGGAAGCAGAACTTAAAATTTCTGTAGCACTGGGAAGGTTCCAGGTGTATTTTGCAACAATGAGGGACTTGTCTAAGGAGGGGAGCCAGATAACGTTTCCTGCTCAGATGTTCTTTCTTGATTCCAGATGCTACAGATAGGAGACCTTGAATCACTTGTGTACTGAAGTGGCTTAAAGGCTCTCTGAGCAATGACGGATTATGAAGGTGATGGCAAAATTAGAGTAAAGGAGTGTCCTAGTTGAAGCTCAGTAATTGGCTAAGAGCAAACTGGTCAACATAAAAATGATCTTTGGATACACCATCAACGTGTTTTCCAGCCTTTAGTCATTTTAGGTGCTTAAAGTCTTCATTTTATAATTCATTTTAACTATTTTATAATTAATTAATAGTTTTTAGTCAATTATTTTTATAAATCCCAATATGTTGAAAGAAACTAAATTCCAGCCATTGAAGGGTTACTGAAATAAATTATATAAGTTGACAACAAAGTAGGCTTGTTCCAATTTCTGCAGAAAAATTTGTATTTATATACATCAAAAAGAATGAGAAAGACTAGATATTAAATTGCTCACAACAGTTGCCTCTCTCACTTCATTCAAGTCTCTACTACAATGTTCTTCCTCAGAGAGTCCTTCCCAGACTCTATATAACAAAGCTTTAATTTGCTTCCTGGTTCTTTTGCCTCCTTGGCATTATGCTTACTTGTCTGTTTAGTACCTCTCTTGCCCTAGACTCTGTAGCTCCACACTAGAAAGGGATTTTGTTTTTCTTGTTTTCTTCCTCCTGTTTTCTGTCCTAGTGCTTAGGATAGTGCCTGGAACTCTGAAATATTTGTTGTATTTATGATGGAAGATGAATGAATGAGCTTGCATAAATGGAAAATGCTTCTAGCCTAGTGTTAGAACAATGGTGCTTCCTTTAGGTTCAGAGTAGGACCATGCTTCGGCTGGCTTTGTTTACTAATAGGATGCTTAAGCCAGCCAAGGGAAGGATTTTCTGAGGATATAAGGACCTAGTCATGCTTTGACGGAGAAGGCAATGGCAACCCACTCCAGTACTCCTGCCTGGAAAATCCCATGGACTGAGGAGCCTGGTGGGTTGCAGTCCATGGGGTCACTAAGAGTCGGACACGACTGAGCGACTTCACTTTCACTTTTCACTTTCATGCACTGGAGAAGGAAATAGCAACCCATTCCAGTGTTCTTGCCTGGAGAATCCCAGGGACGGGGGAGCCTGGTGGGCTGCCGTCTATGGGGTCGCACAGAGTCGGACACGACTGAAGCGACTTAGCAGCAGCAGCAATCATGCTTTGAATTGTGTCCAGCTACGGCACCAAGCTATGAGCCACCCATTGTGACATTTACTTGAACTCCAATCATTTGGGAAAAGTGAGGCTTGTGATTCCCTGTCCTCGAGGTGTCACTGCAGAAGTGTGAAGCTGTCTTACGGTGTACAGTACAAGGCACCTGGTGGCCCCCACCTCCTCCAGCACTGGAGTCTCTTATTAATTGGCTAGGATTTCCTTCAAGGCTTTGGAAACAGTGACAGCGCAGCTGAGTGGTTCAAACAACAGGGTTTACTTTGGGTGTTCCTGTTTCTTAATCCTTACTCATTAAGGCCAGCCAACTGTATGTATCTGTTTCATTGTTTAAACATGAAGGGATATATATATATTTTTTTAACATGAAGGGATATTAATGCTTCCTGGAATCTAAAGAACATTATATGCAGTAATTAGTTCATGTTTCAAATTGTTTCACATTTATCAGTATCATTATTTTGAAATAGACTCCTTCAAAGAGTCAGAGAAAACTATATGTCAAAAATACAAAGCTTACAACTTGTCTTCTTACTCATTTACTCCCCTCAGAAAGTGGGAAGTCCCCTGCCCTGTGGGACTTACTTATTCAGAAGTGTTTGTTGAGCTTTCACTGGATACAGTTCTCTGTTGGGTATTATCTGAGAAGAGAAAGAAGGTAGAGGCTTTTTCATGCCCTACAGGAGGATCTATTTGTTTGAAAGGGTCTCTGGAGTAGACAGAAACATTCTTAACAATGCATATTTCTGATAATGTATTTGTCCATGGCTTACTAATGGATCTAATAGATCACTAATCCTGAAAGGAAAGATTCTGGAGTTCATATATAATACTGACTCTTCAAATACGTTGGGTGACCCCCTCAGCTTATAGTGTCTGAGATCTCTAGAGAACCAAAGACAGAAGAATATTCTTTAGCTGGTCCTTGCATTCACATGTTATTGCCATCATGGCCAAATGCCTTTACAATAGTAAAGGTGGTTGAAGATTTAATTCACATCCTCATTTCCAATAAAACTTTTGTGGCTAGGATCAGTTCAAAAATTTTTTAATTTGTTTTTTAACTTCTATAAAACAACTTAACAAAACTAACAGTGTTAATAGGCATTTTCAGTGTGGTAAAGAATTATAAGTAATCCCTAGTTTTAGCTTCATGTTACTATTAACAGTAGTTAGATCCCCTTCATAGATCACAACCTTTTTGTGGCAAAGGGCTTTGCATAACTCAATGAGGCTATGAGTCATGTTATGCAGGGCCACTCAAGATGGACGGGTCATAGTGAAGAGTTCTAACAAACCATGGTCCACTGGAGAAGGAAATGGCAACCCACTCCAGTATTCTTGCCTGGAGAACCCCATGGACATTATGAAAAGACAAATATATATGACAGCAAAAGATGAACTCCCCATGTCAGAAGGTGTCCAATATGCTACTGGGGAAGAACAGAGGGCAATTACCAATAGCTCCAGGAAGAATGAAGTGGCTGGGCCAAAGTGGAAACAACACTCAGTTGTGAATGTGTCTGGTGGTGAAAGCAAAGTTCAGTGTTGTAAAGAACAGTATTGCATAGGAACAATATTGCATAGGAATGTTAGATCCATGAATCAAGGTAATTGGATATGGTCAAGCAGGAGACCACAAGATTGAACATTAACATCTTAGGAATCAGTGAACTAAAATAGACAGGAATGGGAGAATTTAATTCAGAAGACCATTAAATCTACTGTTGTGGGTAGGAATCCCTTAGAAGAAATGGAGTAGCTCTCATAGTCAACAAAAGAGCCTGAAATGCAGTATTTGGTGCAGTCTCAAAAATGACAGAATAATCTTGATTTGATTTCATGGCAAACCTTCAACATCACAGTAATCCACGACTATGCCCCAACTTCTAATGCCAAAGAAGTTGTAGTGGACCGGTTCTATGAAGAGTTACAACACCTTCCAGAACTAAACAAACAAACAAACAAAAAAAGATGTCCTTTTTATCAGAGGGGACTGGATACAAAAGTAGGAGGTTAAGGGATACTCGGAAGAACAGGCAGGTTTGTCCTTGGAGTAAAAAATTAAGTAGAGGGAAGGCTAAAAAGCAGGGCAAAAGAATTTCATCAAGAGAATATCCTGGTCATAGCAAACACCCCTTTCCAAAAACACAAGAGACAAGTCTGCACATGGACATCACCAGATGGTCAATATCAAAATCAGATTGATTATATTCTTTGCAGTCAAAGATGGAGAAGTTCTCTACGGTCAGTGAAAACAAGACCTGGAGTTGACTGTGGCTCAGAGCCTGAGTTCCTTATTGCCAAATTCAGGCTTAAATTGAAGAAAATAGGGAAAACTACTAGGCCATTCAGGTATGACCTAAATCAAATCCCTTGTGATTATGCAGTGGAGGGGACAGATAGATTCAAGGGATTATATCTGGTAGACAGAGTGTCTGAAGGACTGTGGAGGAAAGTTTATAACATTGTAAATGAGGCAATGACCAAAACAATCCCCTCAAAAAAGAAATACAAGAAGGCAAAATGGTTGTCTGAGGAGGCTTTACAAATCACTAAGGAAAGAAAAGAAGCAAAAGACAAGGGAGAAAGGGAAAAATATACTCAACTGTATGCAGAGTTCTGGAGAATAGCAAGGGGAAATAAGAAGACTTTCTTAAGTGAAGCATGCAAAGAAATAGAGGAAAACAATTAGAATGGGAAAAGCTAGAAATTTCTTTAAGAAAATTGCAGATATCAGGGACATATTTCATTTAAGGATGGGCACAATAAAGGACAGAAAAGGTAAGGACTTAACAGAAGCAGAAGATATTAGGAAGAGTTGGCAAGAATACACAGGAAAACTATTAAAAAAATGTCTTAATGCCCCAGATAACCATGACGATGTGGTTGCTCATCTAGAGCCAGACGTCCTGGAGTGTGAAGTTGAGTGGGTCTTAGGGAACATTACTACAAACAAAGCTAGAGGAGGAGATGGAATTCCAGTTGAGCTATTTACAACCCTAAAAGTTGATCCTGTTAAAGTGCTGCACTCAATATTTCAGCAAATTTGGAAAATTCAGCAGTGGCCACAGGACTGGAGAAAGTAAACAATCATTCCAATTGCAAAGAAGAGCACTGTTCAAAAAACATTCAAACTACTATACATGCATTCATTTCACATGCTACCAGGGTTATGCTCAAATCCTTCAAGTTGGACTTCAGTGGTAGGTGAACTGAGTACTTCCAGGTGTTCAAGTTGAGTTTTGATGTAGCAGAGGAACTGGAGATCAAATTGCCAATATTTGTTGGATCATGGAAAAAGCAAGGGAATTCCAGAAAAACATCTACTTCTGCTTCATTTACTCTAAAGCATTTGACTGTGTGGATCATAAATGGTGGAAAATTCTTAAAGAGATGGGAATACTAGACCACCTTACCTGTCTCCTGAGAAATCTGTATGCAGGTCAAGAAGCAACAGTTAGAACTGGACATCTATCTGGTTCAATATTGGGAAATGAGAATGACAAGGCTGTATATTGTCACCCTGCTTATTTAACTTCTGTGTGGAGTACATCATGTAAAATGAAGGCAGGGCTGGATGAATCACAAACTGGAATCAGGATCACCAGGAGAAGTATCAACAAACTGAGATATGCAGATGATACAGAAAGTGAAGAGGAGCTGAAGAACCTCTTGATGATGGTGAAGGAGGAGAGTGAAAAAGCTGACTTGAATCTCAACATTCAAAAAAACTAAATTCATGGCATCTAGTCCCATCACTTCATGGCAAATAGAAAGGGAAAAAGTGGAAACAGTGACAGATTTTATTTTCTTGGGCTACCAAATCATTGCAGGTGGTTACTGAAGCCCTGAAATAGAAAGGTGCTTGCTCCTTGGGAGGAAAGCTTTGACAGACCTAGACAGTGTATTCAAAAGAAGAGACATCATTTTACTGACAAAAGTGCATATAGTCAAAGATATGGTTTTTCCCATAGTTATGTATGGATGTGAGAGCTGGTCCATAAAGAAGGCTGAGCACTGAAGAACTGATTTGTTGTGCTGTAGAAGATTTTGAAAGTCTCTTTGATTGCAAGGACATCAAACCAGTCAATCCTAAAGGAAATGAACCAGGAAGAAATGAACATTGACATCCTAAAAGAAATCCTAAAGGAAATGAACATTGAAAAGACTGTTTCTAAAGCTGAAGCTGTAGTACTCTGGCCACTTGATGTGAAGAGCCAACTCATTGGAAAAGCCCCTGATGCTGGGAAAAACTGATGGCAAAAGGAGAAGGGGACAAACAAAGGAAGAGATTGTTAGATAGCATCACTGACTCAATGGAGCTGAATTAGAGCAAACTTCAAGAGATAGTGAAGGACAGGGAAGCATGGTGCAGTCCTGGGGGTAGTAAAGAGACAGACATGACTTAGTGACTGAACAAAAACAACAAGAAAAGAATTATAACTATTGGGAAGCTCTTGGATTCAGGACCCCAAGAATCACAGCACACCAGGCCTCCCTGTCCATCACCAACTCCTGGAGTTCACTCAGACTCACGTCCATCGAGTCAGTGATGCCATCCAGCCATCTCATCCTCTGTTGTCCCCTTATCCTCCTGCCCCCAATCCCTCCCAGCATCAGAGTCTTTTTCAATGAGTCAACTCTTCGCAAGAGGTGGCCAAAGTACTGGAGTTTCAGCTTTAGCATCATTCCTTCCAAAGAAAGCCCAGGGCTGATCTCCTTCAGAATGGACTGGTTGGATCTCCTTGCAGTCCAATAGGACTGGGGTTTTAACTTGAGTCAGTTTGGCTTTGGAACCTGAGGCTTTCAGTCACATATGTGTGTCTAGACACCTCTAGCTGGTTATATTTTTGGGAATTAAATGTACAAGAAGAGTTAAGAATTATGCCATTAAAACTTTATTCAATGGAGGTGTGAGAGATGCTGCAGTTGAATGCTATTTATAATATATCATAATCTGTATGGTTTTTTGCTATATGTTTAAATATTAATATATCACTTTTTTAGATTGAAAAAATCAAAAAGGCATACACATAATGGGATATTATTCAACTATAAAAGGAAGAAAATATTGCCATTTACAACAGTATGAATGGATCTCAAGGACATTAGTCAAAGTGAAAGTCATAGAGAGAAAAACAAATGTTATATGATCTCACTCATATGAGGAATTTAAAAAGAGGTGAGGGGTGCAGGAAATAGGTGGAAATGATCAAAAGGTAGAAATGTCAGTTATAAAATATATCCTAGGGATGTAATGTACACAAGTGACTTTAGTTAATAATACTGTATTGTATATTGAAAGTTACTAAGCAAGTAGATCTTAAAAGTTCTCATCACAAGGAAAAAACATGCAAAACCCTTCTGAAATTAAAAAATTAAAAACATCCACATCTTTATAGAACTCATAACTAAACCCTTTATAAAATATTTCAAAGGGGGGAATTTTTCTATCATTGTCAGGTTAAACTTTGCATTTAATTTATTCTGTGCTCATCTGTTGATCATGAATGTGAGAGAGAATTTTTAGATTGTTCTATTATAACAAATAAACAGTATGATATCGAGGGGATTCTCATTATCCCAAACCCAGTTCCATGTCTTTTGTTTTGCAAAACCTATAAGAAAGGAGTTGTGCCAAATAATTTTACTTCTTATCATACTTGTCTCAGAATCTTAGATATATTTTTTAAATTAATCTTAAGAGTTTGAAATTAACTTCTCACCTTACCTGAAATTTCTGATCCTCTTCCTCCTTTCTGTTACACATTTCTCAGGCCCTATTACTTGAAGTGTTAAAATTACCTGTTGTTCCTTGTGACCTATTTCTATTTTAGTGTTTACTGTAGAGGTACTATGTTTTTAGAATTACTTAGGTCTCAGAATATGAATAAAAAGTTAATAAAAATGAGTTATTATGTTGGGAGCTACAAGTTAGTTCCATCCTAAGTCTGTCATTCTACAATTCAGACTGTTAGAGAACTATCATTTTGTATAGTGGATACAAAGTCTGGGATAACAACAGAGATGCAATACAGAAATTTGCATGAGGAAATCTCATACACTTACAAATGGAAAATTTAAGTAAGAAGTCCATGAAAAATAGAGGATACATTCTGAAAAATATTTTACAACTCTGAGTCACTTAACAGAGACCACAAAAAGCTACAGCTTTGACACCATCTCTTATTCTTACATGTCACCGTAACATTACACAGCATGCTGTGACCTTCTGATTTTAATGTTACTGTTATCCCTTGTGTCCAGAAAGTCTCCTCTTTTTCATGTATACTCAATTGTATGTATTCATTAAGACTCAGTTCGATTAATTGAGAAAAATGTAATGAAACTCAGATATTATTTCCCCTTTCATCTTTCTCGACTACTTCAATTCTCTTTGACCTTCTTTTCCATACCTATAGTTGGTAATACACAATTTAAGACATAACTTTGTAATTTGCTAGTTTTCTGTTACTAAACATTATTTTACCCGCTTCACAGTCCTCCTCCAACTGGGTAGTGAGTTTGTGAGAAAGTACATGACCATCTCTTTGAGTCCCCATCATAGAACTGAAGGATATCACAGGGACACATGAAGGAAGAAATGGGCTCAATACTCCTAGGGTCAAGCCATTTGCATCTCAACCTTGTCTTGATGTGGGGATTCCCAATTTATCTCCCAAGAGGGGAGCATTTTTCTAGTGTTAAGATTTTTCCTGCCTTTGCATCCTCATGGGAGGATGGGAGGAAAAATGGTTTTTCTGATGGGTGAAATAGCAGTCTATTGGATGACCTGAACCAGACGTGGAGCCCTGCCTGTCTTACTTAGGCTCTTTTGTTCTTCAAGGGTGGGAAGCCAGTTGTGATCCTCCATGTGTCTGGCTAGAGATGAGCTCTCTGAAGAACTCACTGTCCTAGGCACTTTCCAAAATCTAGACTTGAGGGAGAAGAAATAGGATTATGATTCTGATTGTGAGTTAATTGAACTTTTCTAATCCAGCTTGAACAGGGAGACCTTGTACTTTGGACAGTGAAGGCAATGCTCTCTCTCTCTCTCTCTCTATATATATATATATATATTTATATATGATTTCACTTATTTATTTATGGTGAAGTCTCCTTTTGTGTGGGCTTTTCTCTAGTTGTGGTGAGTGGGAGTTACTCTGTTGTGGTGCATGGGTTTTTCACTGTGGTGGGCAGGTTTATCACTGTGGAAGCTTCTCTTGTTGTGCAGCACAGGCTCTAGGGCATGTGGGCTTTAGTACTTGCAGCACACAAGCTCGGTAGTTGCTCTCCTGTGCTCTAGAGCACAGGCTTAATAATTAGGATCTTCATGGATCAGGGAGAGAAGCCGGTTCTCCTGCATTGACAGGCAGATTCTTTACCACTGAGCCACCATGGAAACCCTGGCAAGGCTATATTTTAATCTACATTTTTTCTTATATATCTTTTTCTGACTTGCTTAGAATCAATAAAGAAGAAATATCTATGTACATTGTTAGCACCTTCCAATTCATAGCAGTTATATATGAGCTTCCTTCAAGGCAGTTTTCTTCTTTAATATAAAGATTCTATGCTTATTTCAAAATGGAATTCGTAAGTCATTAATTTTAGAATAAAATAAAATTTGTGTCATCTTAAATTTCATATTCACTTAATATCTAGAATGTACTTTCTCAAATGCAGCTATTATAGTTTATGAACTATTAACAACAGGCCCAATGCTACTTGTCATTATTAAATCATAAAATATCCAAACCAAAGCAAAAAAGGGCTTCCCTGGTGGCTCAGATGGTAAAGAATCTACCTGCAGTGTAGGAGACTTGCATTCGATCTCTGGCTTGGGAAAATCCCCTGGAGGAGGGAATGGCTACCAACCCCAGTATTCTTGCCTGGAGTATTTCATGGACAGAGGAGCATGGTGGGCTGCAGTCCGTGGGGTCACAAAGAGTCAGACAGGATTAAACAACTAACACTGACACTTTCAACCCAGATGTCATTACACATTGTACAAAGTTTTGGACTTCATCTTCCTAAATTATATATAAATACACACATATGCATTTATATATGTATTATATAATTTAAGTATACCATTTATAGAATGTAATCTGCTTTATTATCTAATAATGTTTTGAATATGTATATATAGAGACTTTCAGGAAATATTTATTAAATGAATTAATGTATTTTAACAACTATAGCCTTTTCTATTACATAATTTATTATTGTGCATTTTAGATTTTTCCAGATTTCTATGATTATAAAGAAAGAAAAATTTTCTTACTTTTCATAAGCTGTCCCTAGCCACAGAAATTCTACTACTTCATTTCTTTTTCAATCAGCTGGATCTTCATCAATTATTCCTATTATTCTTGGGTGATGAACATACAATCATCTCTGCAGGTGCAGTGCCTGATACATGACACCTTCTCAGTAAATAGTATCCAGTAAGTAGCTGGACTATAAAGAAAGCTGAGCACCAAAGAATTGATGCTTTTGAACTGTGGTGTTGGAGAAGACTCTTGAGACTCCCTTGGACTGCAAGGAGATCCTGCAACCAGTCAGTCCTAAAGGAAATCAGTCCTGAATATTCATTGGAAACTTCATGCTGAAGCTGAAACTCCAATACTTTGGCCACCAGATGAGAAGAACCAACTCATTGGAAAAGACCCTGATGCTGGGAAAGATTGAAGGCAGGAGGAGAAGGGGACGACAGAGGATGAGATGGTCGGATGAGATCACCAACGTGATGGACATGAGTTTGAGTAGGCTCCAGGAGTTGGTGATGGATAGGGAAACCCGGCGTGCTGCAGTCCATGGGGTTGCAATTAGTCAGACATGACTGAGTGACTGAACTGAACTGAAGTAGTTGGAAAATTTCACTTTGCACATAAAGTACAATGAAAACCAACAATCTGGAAGGAAGACATGAGAATGTGGTATCTATTAAGTTCTCTGTCCTTAATTTCATGTGCGTGTATTAAATTTTAATTCAACAAAAGTATATTAAAAACTCACAAAGTGAAGCAGGTGTCAGACATGGAGGTAGTATATCATGAGGAATAAGGTTCAATTCTAATATCAAGGAATTAAGTGTGGACTAGAGAAGCTAAGACAAGTACAATTACATGGAAAATATAAGTGCTAATAATTGATGTATTTCCTGAACTCAAAATTGACATTTATTCAAACCATATGTCAATCTAAGACCGACTATTTAAAATAAAGAAATACTAGAAATTCCTGGATAGATTATCCATTGACAAAGTGGTTCAAACCAATGCAATGGGAGATTAGGAAGTGGGAGGTAGGAGAAGGCAAAAAAAAAAAAAAATCAGTAGGCTCAATTTTCTAAATACAATTTTCCGATGTTTCAAAGGGAGGATTCTGCAACTCCTTTACAATCTTTGAAGATGGGTGTCTTCCTCTTCCTGGACTCACGCATGATGCAGCTGTGCTGTTGACATTCCTGTCCTGAATCCCTCAGCTTGGGTTGCTTGTGAACCAAGTGACTGTGTTATAGGAGCCACTGTCTTCCTTCTTTGCTGGAAGGTTCTCTGTGTTCTCCTCCAAGTTGTCTTCTCAACATCCTAGATAAGGAGCAGGGATTGATATTTTCAAGGAGCATTTTTACAAATGAATATATAGTCTAGGTTGAGAACCACTTCCCCAGAACTGGAGGACTTAAAGATATGCAACACATGTCCTTGCTTACCCAAGACAATCTTGGCTTTGCCTTTTTTTTTTTTTTTGGTATTATGTATGACTAACAAAACTCACTCTTAAAACTGATTCATCAATAATATGGACACTCTACTGAAGATTCATCTTTGTTGTTCAGTCACTGAGTTGTGTTCAACTCTTTGTGAACCCATGGATTGCAGCACACCAGGGTTCCCTGTCCTTCACCATCTCCCAAAGTTTGCTCAAACTCATGTCCACAGGTGATGCCATTCAACCATCTCAGTCTCTGCCATTTCCTTTTCCTTCTGCCCTCTTTCAATCTTTTCCAGTATCAGGGTCTTTTCCAATGAGTCGGCTCTTCACATCAGGTGGTCAAAGTATTGAAGCTTCAGCTTCCTGCATCCATCCTTCCAATGAATATTCAGGGTTGATTTCCTTTAGGACTGATTGGTTGGATCTCTTTGCAGTCCAAGGGACTCTCAAGAGTCTTCAGCACCACAGTTGAAAGCATCAATTCTTTGGTGTTCAGCCTTCTTTATGGTGCAACTCTCACATCCTTACCTGACTACTGGAAAAACGATAGCTTTGGCTATACAGACCTTTATTGGCAAAGTGATGTCTAGATATATCAAGACATAGGTGTATATATATGGAGTAAAGCTGATAGGGAAACTAATATAGTTTGAAAAAATACCATGGGAGATTCTGGTAAACCTCCAGTTGAGAAACTCCACTTTAATAGAAAATTACCATTTCAAAGACATTACAGGATATTCTTATAAGAACTGTACATCTTATTAAAAAGAAACCTGACAAATAAATAATTAAAAATGTACTTTTTTGTTTCTTTCCTATGTAAATTTAATAGCTTGAGTTTAACTAGAGAAACTAGACCAACCTTAGGTCCTCGGGACATTATTAGATACATCCTGATTTCAATCAGAATTGTTCCTAGACACTGTGGAGAGACAGTAGATGGGACTCACCTGGGGAAAGATAGGTACCATCACCTAAGAGCCAACACAGTACTGTGCATCTCCTTTGCACTTCTTTCCTAATCTAATCTGACTCAACTTGAAAATTGGGAATATTATATACATAAGCCTAAGCACCTCATGGTACAGGGTAGCTCATGGTAAGCTGGTTATTTTAGTATTAGTTCCTGGAAAAAAGTTAAGTAGACATCCAAAGCCAGTATTAAAATTTGCCAGTGGGGATATTTTACCAGGAATATGTGAAGATTTTTCTTTTGTGCTGCTGCTCCTGCAGATGGAACAAACTCCTTTTATTCTCTCCATGCATTTGGGTGTTCTCTTCTAAAACAGTGGTCTCATTAATGAATTGTTCTGGTGTATGGAAACACTTCTGCCAAATTCTCATTAACCACAGTGGAGTCTATAGCATAGCAGAAATGAGTTTAAGCAGATAAATCTTCATCAGTTTTCAATTTTATGTCGGCTAAAGTTACAAAATATGACAAGATCACAGAAAACACTGACAGATGTATATGGTCTACTCTATGTAGGCATGACCAGGAATATTATCGAAACTTTGAGATCAGCAGAGAATTTTCAACTAAAAGGAAAATTTCCATGTCTCAATTATAAGAACCTGTGAATATATTTACTTAAAAGGCAAAAAGGACTTTGTAGGTGAGATTGAGTTAAGGATGTGGATATGGGAAGAGTAGCCTGGATTATCCAGGTGGGCTCAGTTTGATCACATGGGTCCTTATAAGAAGGATTACAGTCAGAGAGAGATGTGAGAATGGAAGAAAAGATCTTAGAGGAAAGAAATGTTTTGCTGCTGGCTGGGATAGAAGGGGTTATGAATCAAGGCATGTAAGAGGTCTCCAGGAACTGACAATGACAAGGAACAGATTCTCCCTTAGAATCTCCAGAAGGAAAACAGCCCTCTGATACCTTGATTTTATCCCAGTGAAACTAATTTTGAACTTCTGAATTTCAAAACTGTAAGATAATGAATTCATATCGTTTTAAGCTACTAAGATTGTGGTAATTTATTACAGTGGTAATGAAACAGATCCATTAACAGAATGAGAGATTTGGAGGGACTATTGCTGCTGTTCAAGTAATTCATTTTCTATTATTTCCACTAGTAGGACAATGAGTCATTGTTTTTAGCCCATTCTCATTAAACACAAAACACAACAATACATAGCATGGTTTTTTATCTTTTCTATTTTTGCTTTTTCATAATTTCACACTAACTCCCTAATTCTGCTTGGGTTAGAGAAGTAAGGATCAGGAAAATAGTTCTTAAAGGAGATCGTACTTTAGCCAAGTTCTGGGGGATGAATAGAGCTTATGAGGCAGTTAAAAGGAAAAGAGTTTTCCAAACAGCCTCTACAAAGATGTGAAGTCAAGATGAACATGATGTATTCAGGGAATTGTTTTAATGGAAATAAATTGCAATCAGTCTTAGAAATTAGAGTATGATGTGCCTGTGGAGCTGTCCAGAAGGCAGATATAAACATGAAATTGTAGCTCAAGAGAGAAGGCTACACTGGAAGATAAAGATTTGGAAGTCACCAGGTTACAGGTGAAGATTAAAACTGAGTGATATCCTCTGTGGAGGGAGTGTACCACAACAAGAGAAAGGAGTCAACAAGAGAACTGTGGAATATCAATCTTTAGGAGATGAATGCATGTGAGAAAAGGCTCACTCATTGAGGAGGACGCATCTGAGTACACACAGTTCTTGTAGGACTTATCCTATTAAAACTCATGGAGAGAGGAGCATGGAAACTTACATTACCATATGTAAAATAGATCGCCAATGGGAATTTGCTGTACGGCTCAGGGAACTCAAACAGGGGCTCTGTATCAACCTAGACGGGTGGGATGGGGAGGGAGATGGGAAGGAGGTTCAAAAGGGAGGGTATATATGTATACCTATGGCTGGTTCATGTTGAGGTTTGACAGAAAACAGAAAATTCTGTAAAGCAATTCAGTTCAGTTCAGTTCAGTTCAGTCGCTCAGTCGTGTCTGACTCTTTGTGACCGCATGAATCGCAGTACACCAGGCCTCCCTGTCCATCACCAACTCCCGGAATTTACTCAGACTCACGTCCATCGAGTCAGTGATGCCATCCAGCCATCTCATCCTCTGTCATTCCCGTCTCCTCCTGCCCCCAATCCCTCCCAGCATCAGAGTCTTTTCCAATGAGTCAACTCTTCGCATGAGGTGGCCAAAGAATTGGAGTTTCAGCTTCAGTGTCATTCCCTCCAAAGAAATCCCAGGGCTGATCTCCTTCAGAATGGACTGGTTGGATCTCCTTGCAGTCCAAGGGACTCTCAAGAGTCTTCTCCAACACCACAGTTCAAAAGCATCAATTCTTTGGTGCTCAGCCTTCTTCACAGTCCAACTCTCACATCCATACATGACCACAGGAAAACCATAGCCTTGACTAGACTGACCTTTGTTGGCAAAGTAATGTCTCTGCTTTTCAATATGCTATCTAGGTTGGTCATAACTTTTCTTCCAAGGAGTAAGCGTCTTAATTTCATGGCTGCAGTCACCATCTGCAGTGCTTTTGGAGCCCCCCCACCCCAAAAAAAGTCTGACACTGTTTCCACTGTTTCCCCATCTATTTCCCACGGATGCCATGATCTTCGTTTTCTGAATGTTGAGTTTTAAGCCAACTTTTTCACTCTCCTCTTTCACCTTCATCAAGAGGCTTTTTAGTTCCTCTTCACTTTCTGCCATAGGGTGGTGTCATCTGCATATCTGAGGTTACTGATATTTCTCCTGGCATATCCTTCAATAAAAAATAAATAAAATTTAAAATATACAATGCAGAAAAGACAATCTCTTTAACAAGTGGTGCTGGGAAAACTGGTCAACCTCTTGTAAAAGAATGGAACTATAACACTTTCTAACACCATACACAAAAATAAACTCAAAATGGATTAAAGATCTCAACGTAAGACCAGGAACTATAAAACTCCTAGAGGAGAACATAGGCAAAACACTCTCTTACATAAGTCACAGCAGGATCCTCTATGACCCACCACCCAGAATATTGGAAATAAAAGCAAAAATAAGCAAATGGGACCTACTTAAAATTAAAAGTTTCTGCACAGCAAAGGAAACTATAAGCAAGGTGAAAAGACAGATTCAGAATGGGAGAAAATAATAGCAAATGAAGTAACTGACAAATAATTAATCTCAAAAATATACAAGCAAATCCTGCAGCTTAACTCCAGAAAAATAAATGACCCAATCAAAAAATGGGCCCAAGAACTAAACAGACATTTCTCCAAAGAAGACATACAGCCTATAACAAACACATGAAAAGATGATCAACCTCACTCATCATCAGAGAAATGCAAATCAAAACCACAATGAGGTACCATTTCATGCCAGTCAGAATGGCTGCTATCCAAAAGTCTACAAGCAATAAATGCTGGAGAGGGTGTGGAGAAAAGGGAACTCTCTTACACTGTTGGTGGGAATGCAAACTAGTACAGCCACTATGGAGAACAGTGTGGAGATTCCTTAAAAAACTGGAAATAGAACTGCCTTATAACCCAGCAATCCCACTGCTGGGCATACACACCGAGGAAACCAGAATTGAAAGAGACACGTGTACCCCAATGTTCATCACAGCACTGTTTATAATAGCCAGGACATGGAAACAACCTAGATGTCCATCAGCAGACGAATGGATAAGAAAGCTATGGTACATATACACAATGGAGTATTACTCAGCCATTAAAAAGAATACATTTGAATCAGTTCTAATGAGGTGGATGAAACTGGAGCCTATTATACAGAGTGAAGTAAGCCAGAAAGAAAAACACCAATACAGTATACTAACACATATATATGTAATTTAGAAAGATGGTAATGATAATCCTGCATGCGAGATAGCAAAAGAGACCCAGATGTATAGAACAGTCTTTTGGACTCTGTGGGAGAGGGCGAGGGTAGGATGATTTGGGAGAATGGCACTGAAACATGTATAATATCATATGTGAAATGAAAAGCCAGTCCAGGTTTGATGCATGATACAGGATGTTTGGGGCTGTTGCACTGGGATGACCCAGAGGGATGGGATGGTGAGGGAGATGGGAGGGGGGTTCAGGATGGGGAACACGTGTACACCTGTGGCGGATTCATGTTGATGTATGGCAAAACCAATGCAATATTGTAAAGTAATTAGCCTCCAATTAAAATAAATAAATTTATATTAAAAAAAAAAAAAAAAAGAAGAAAGACCAGTATAATGAATCTTCAGATACCCTTAACCCACTTCAGCAATTATCGGCTTTTTGCTAATCTAGTTTTATCTACCACTACGCCTCCATTTTTTTTTTTTTTTTGCTGTAGTATTTTTTAAACTTAAATTTGAATAACATACAGCTAACCAGTTTTTCCTTTTTTTTCTTTTCTTTTTTAACTTTACAATATTGTATTGGTTTTGCCATATATCAACATGAATCCGCCACAGGTATACACGTGTTCCCCATCCTGAACCCCCCTCCCTCCTCCCTCCCAGTACCATCCTTTAAAAATTATTTGTGATAAAACACATAATATAAAATTTACTCTTGGGCTTCTCTGGTGGCTCAGTGAATAGGAACATGCCTGCCAATGCAGGAGACACGTGTTAGATCCCTGATCCAGAAAGATCCCACATGCCTCGCAGCAACTAAGCCCGTGTGCCACAGATATTGAGCCTGTGCTCTAGAGACCCGAAACTGCAAGTACCGAAGCCCGCATGCCCTAGAGCCCTTGCTCTGCAACAAGAGAAGCCACTGCACTGAGAAGCCTGCGCACCATATCTAGAGGGTAGCCCCTGCTCTCTACAGCTAAAGAAAAGCCTGTGCAGCAACAAAGACTTAGCACAGCCAGAATGGTGTGATTGTACTTAATAATATTGTATGACATATTGGAAAATTGCTAAGAGAGTAGATTTTAAAGGCCTTTAATTTTCTCAAGAAAAAAAGAAAAGAAAATTTCTGTAACTGTGTGGTGATAGATGATAACTAGACTTATTGTGGTGAACATATCACAATGTATATAAATATTAAATCATTAGGTTGTACACCTGAAATTAATATAATGTCATATGTCAATTATGCCTCAATTTAAAAAGAAAATAAAACTTAAAAAAGAAATAAAATGGATATGTGAACTAAAGAGAAAAAAGAAATATAAAATTCAAGGCTGGTTAAAAAAAAATCCTCAGTTCTTCTGGTTTAGACTCATTGCTTGTTTAATGCAATAAAAAATCTTGAATTAAAAATCAATGAAGTTAATAAACATGTTCAAGTTGAAAAAAATTAATTCATTAATTAGGATCCATCTGAACAGCTTGTTCCTGAAGCACATATACTATTATAAAACAAATTAGCACTCATGAATCAAGATTCATCTGACTACACCATGTCCTTGAAACATACTATTTATAAAAGTAATCAACATTCATAAGTTGCTTTTTTATAACTTATCTTTAAACATGTGTGTTGTTGAATGAGGACTGAATAAACTCATATTTTGTACAGTAAAGGAAGAAACAAAAAGTAACTAAGCTACAATGAAACAGTTCTAAATAATAAAAAAAAAAAGTACTCAGTAATTTGTGTGAAATTTTCAGAACTGCTTAGAAGACTGTGGGAAAACAGATGAATTAAAATCCTGCAAAGAGTACCAAATCATACCAGTGCAGAGTGGTGGGGGTACTGTGTGATGAAACGTACATACAGACAGGGTTCAGATGGAAAAGTCCAAGATTCCACCTTTAGCCAAGCCTCTGTCTTTTCCCTGAAAAGCTATTGTTCATTTGTTTATTCAAAAGGTAGATTAATACTAAAAAAGGCCCCACTCTTGATCCTCCTACTATATGAACAAGCCAGATAATAAGTTTAAAACTCATTTTAATTTGCTCTATTAAACTGACCTGCTGCTGCTGCTAAGTCACTTCTCTACTGTTAATTCTGGAGGAAATGTATTACACATATTACTTTAACATGACCTTTACTGACCAGTGGGATGATTATAAAGTCCAGTAGAGAGTAAAGTAGCTAAGAAAGGATAAAGGAAAGACCACAAAACTAGAGTTAAGGGTTTGTATTTATTTATTTTTATTATTTGTTTATTTATATTTATTTATACAGTCCATGGAATTCTCCAGGCCAGAATACTGGAGTGGGTAACCTTTCCCTTCTCCAGGGGAATCTTCCCAACCCATGAATTCTTTTTTCAGTGTATTTTTAACTTCAGTATTGTGTTGTTCATCACTGTTTGTTGTTTTGTTCTTCTAGGTCCTTGTTATACATTTCTTGTATTTTCTCTATCAGTGCCTCTATTCTATTTCTGAGATTTTGGGTCATTTTTACTATCATTACTCTGAATTCTTTTTTCAGATAGACTGCCTATTTCCTTTTTATTTATTTGGCCTTTTAGGTTTTTAATCTTGCTCCTTCATCTGTAATGCATTTCTCTGTTGTCTCATTTTTATTCACGGATAGGGCTGTGTTCCTGTCTTGGTGGTTGTTTGACCTGAAGTGTCCAGCTTCGGAACTTGCAGGCATTTGGGTGGAGCCAGGTCTTGGTGTTGAGGTGAGGACCTCCAGGAAAGTTCACATCAATTAATATTCACTGGGGCCTGAAATTATTGGTAGTCCAGTGGCTTGGACTCAATGTTCCCACCACAGGGGTTCAGGTCTGACCCCAGTTAGGGAGCTAAGACCCAGCAAGCTGCATGGAGTGGTTAAAACAAACAAACAAACAAACAAACAAAACAACAGACAAACAAAGCCCAAGGTGAATAATAAAAACAAATCTGAAGAAACAAAAACAAACACACAAACAGAAGAGAAACAAACAAATTAAACACAACTCAATTAAAAATAAATGCAATGAAACAAACTAACAACAACAACAACAAAACCAATAAGGAAACAACAAAACAAAACAAAAACAACCAGGAAACCAAAAAAAAACAAGAAGGCATTCAAAAAAGAGAGTGGCCAAACCAAAAATTACTAGTTAAAAACCAAACTAACCTAACCTAAACAGAAAACAAAAAAAATAGACCAATAATAATAATAATAATAAACTAAAAGAAAATCTACAATAACAAAAGATAAACACACAAAAATGATGACAAAAGCAATGCAAAAACAAAATTAAAAAGATGATAAAGCACAACAAAACAAAATACAAAGCAAAATGAAACAATAACCTAAAAATATATCAAAAAACAAAGAAAACAGAAAAGATAAATAGAAAAGAGAAAAATAATATCAAAGAATAAGAAATAAAATAAAATTAGAAAATAAAAATGTATTCAAAAAAATAAATGGAAAAACACCAAAAAAACAACACAAAACACCATCAAAAAGAAATAAAAAAATAAAGGTTAGAAAATAAATTAAAAAAAGAATATTCCCCTCTTGCCTCAACTATCAGTGTTCTTGCCCTCATGGTGAGCTATATCCAGTCTTTTACTTCCTAGGAGGCCCTCCAAGACCTCTAGGTAGGTCTCTGGACCTGATGTGTCAGCCCCAGCTTGCATGTATTCTTTTCACCAGGGCTGCTCCTGAAGCTTCCCCAGAGCACCCAGAGCACCCAGAGCTGCATAGGGCAGCTGGGGCATAGGCTTTCCCCAGGCATGTCCTCAGGAGCTGGCACTACTGGAGGAGGCTTTGGGTCAATGGGAGGTGCTTGGCCCGCCTGAAGCAGTGTGGCCAGAGGAAGCTTTGTTAGGGGTGGCACACAGGCTGCCAGTACCTGTGCTACCCGTGGAAGATTTGGTGGAGGTAGGACTGAGGCCTACGTCCTGCTTGGATGGAAGAGCTTTGTCAGGGCAGCAGGTTGGCTGCTGGGACCTGTGTGGCCCATGGAGGCTTTTTGGGGAGCAGTACTTGGGTCTACCAGGACTTGCACAGTCGGAGGGAAATCTGATGGGGAGGTGCTCAGCCTCGGGACCACTCAGCCTATAGAGGCTTTGCCAGGGCTGGGGCTCAGGCCTGGGACTCTTGAAGGGTTGACAGAGCCTGAGAGGGTAAAGGAGACCCTGGCTTGAGTGGTGGGCTAGCCTGCTCAGGCCTGCTCTCCTGCCATTGCCCAAGGAAGCCAGGTTGGCAGGTGGGGAAGGGCATTGCAATGAAAGCCCCACCCTTTGCATGCTACTCAACAATGGCACTGTAACAGAAGAGCTAAAATCAGATTTCATGTTGGATTTTTTTCTAACCTTTGCTTTTCATTGCTTTTACTATTACAATCGTACATAATGGCCAGTCTTGGAACCCTGCCCCTCTTACTGAATGTTATACTAAAAGTGCCTTTGTTTAGCTCATAGGAAGACAATCTGACCATGCTCACCTGTGAATGGCTGTAAGAAAGACGAGATTAACACATCCTCTCCATGAGCCTGGGCATTCCAGGAGATGTTTTGCAAGACTGATAGCCTGTTTGTTTCGTTTACTTCCTCACTACCTCTCCCTCTCGATTGTGCCTTTTTTACTTTACTTCTTTACTGCCTTTCTCTCCCTCTCTCTGTTCTATAAAAGAAACTGGCATTAAGACACTAATAAGACGGTTGTTCTGAGATATTAGTCACCATCTTCTTGGTCTGCTAGCTTTCTGAATAAAGTCCTTGCCTCAACATCTTGTCTGTAGACTTGTTGGCCTATTGTGTGGTGAGCTGAGTGAGCTTGCATTTGCACCTGGCTTACATGGTGGCCCGGGCTCCCTCCACTAAACTTCCCAGCTGTGGAGCCCTTCCTTCTGCTGCCTCTGGCTGTGTCCTCACTGCTCTCAGCTGTTCCCTTCCTGGTCAACTCTCCAAACCCCACTCTCTGGTCCCTAGAGTCCACCTCACCAGGATACACATAGCTCAGGCTGAGGTGTGTGGGGCTGCAGCACAGACCATTCCTATAGGTCTTACTCAGTCCTGCCTTCCACAGATCAGCTTCATTGCCTTCCAATCCCCTGATGCCCCAAAGGTCCCTCTCTGTCCCCATTTATCCCCTTGCTGTGAGTGGGCCTTTCTGAGTGTGGGAGCCTCTCTTCTCCTTCAGCTCTCCCTCAGTGGTGCCTGTCCCTTTCCACTTCCACTTTCCTCCCCACTTTCCTTCTTTCTTACGTCCTACCTGTGGGGAGTTTTCTTGTCCTCTTAGGTGTCTGAGGTCCTCCACTAGTGTTTAGTAGGTGCTCTGTGAGAGCTGTTCTGATGTATTCTTGATATACTTGTGAGGAGATGTTAACTTCATATCCTCATATTCCACCATGTTCCAGATCTTTTTCACTGTCTTTCTATATTTAGAAAGTGTTAGTTTCCTATCTTCTCTGTAACAAATCACTACAGATTTGATTACTTAACTAACACAGATTTTTACTTTGTTAGAAATCTCACTGGGCTAAAACCAATGTGTGGATAGGTCTGTATTCCTTCTGGAGTTTCTGGGAGAATCCTTTCCTTGCTTTTTCCAGCTTCTAGAGGTCACCTAAATTCCTTGACCAGTGGCTTACTTCCCTCTTCAGAACCAGCCAATGTGTCAAGGGCCTCTACTGTCCCATCACCTCCCTCATTCCCTTATCAGGACTTTTGATTATACTGGGACCATCAGGGTGATCCAGGACCTCTATTCATCTCAGGAGAGCCTTATCTTAATCACATACACACAGTCCCTTTTTTTTTCATGGGAGGTAATACATTCACAGGTTCTAAGGATCAGTGTTTTAAAGAGAGATCAGTAATTATGAGGTTAGTCCTAGTAGTGGTGTTCTGAGGTGGTTGTGTGTGTACAGTGGGGCAAAACAGCTGCATGCTATTTAAGCTACTGTGAGAAATATGGGAAGATATTAAATTTTGCTGTCATTGTAATTTAGTTTTGGAACTTCCCTGATGGTCAGTGGTTAATACTCCCCCTTCCAATGTAGAGGACATGGGTTTGATTCCTGATTGGGAAACTAAGATCCCACATGCCATGGGCAACTAGAGAAGCCTGTGCACAATGAAGATGCAGTGCAACCAAAATTTAAAAAAAAAAAAAAAAAAATCGGTTTGTCTTTAAGAAAGGAAAAGGAAAGGAAAGTGAAGTAGCTCAGTTGTGTCCGACTCTTTGCGACCCCATGGACTGTGTAGCCAACCAGGCTCCTCTGTCCATGGGATTTTCCAGGCAATAGTACTGGAGTGGATTGCCATTTCCTTCTCCAGCAGATCTTCCCGACCCAGGGATGGAATCCAGGTCTCCCGCATTGTAGACAGACGCTTTACCGTCTGAGCCACCACTTTAGTAAATATTTATACTACTTTGTAATGCTTTTAGCATATGCTACTAATGTTCCTTCTTATGACTACAACCACACAGCTGCTCAATACCCATGCCTCACCCCACTTAATTTTCATACTCCTATTCCATGGTAGTTTGGATTTTAACAAGCAGACAGGAAAAGTACCCTTTAGTCAAAAAACAGAGGCTGAGTCTTGGGAGGATTTCACATAGTCAGGAGGAGGAGAAAGTGTTTTGGAGCAGAGAACTCTTATGGCACCCCCAAAATGACATCAGTAAGGAAGTCTCCTACATAACACATGGAGAGGGCTGCTCTGAAGGCTGAGCCAAAGGACCAGGTCAACCAACTAGTAGCTGTATTTGGTACTTAGATATCAGTATAGCCTTTTTCTTAATATAATATATATATATAAATTATATAATCCTTATATAATTGCTTATTAACTGAAAGTTTAGAGTAATTTATTAAAATGTATGTAATACACTGCACTTTTTTTCTTTAGTTGTTTCTTCAAAATAAAATGATTGTTTGCAAATGTACTCAAAAAAACATTTTTAGTTTCTGAGAAACTAAAGCCTAAAGTACTTTCCCCTTTGATTTTTATTTCCTATGTTGTAAACACAAAAATAAAAATTTCAGCTTTTATTATGAATGAAAATGTTATATAATTTAATTGGAAGGAAGAAAAGAATAACATTGAAAATACAGTGATAAAGTAATATTTTATTTATAAATTCCTAAAAGGATAATTGAGCTTTGGGAAACCAATTTGGGTATACTTTACATAGAATTCCTTTTAATGATAAGCTCTCCCTAGACATTCACATTACTTCTAGAAGCAAAATGTATACCTATTTTTAAGAAATAAATCTATTTGTAAAGTATATCTAGATAATATTTTATATAACAGTTATGGTAATACTAAATAACATTTTATACATGTGTGACTGGCTTAAACATAATGATCCAAGATGAGTAGAAAATATTACATGCTTTTTCCCTCAATGTTTACTCATTTATTTCCATATACGATGATGAATATATCTGAAGTATGCTAAGCCAGCAGTTAGTAATGCAAGGCCAGCAGGTGCCATATTTATCCAAGAGAGTGGTGAGGATGAATGACTGTCCGGACTACTAATCTGAGTCCTCAGGGGCTTGATGATATGCTCTGTCTGGGTCAGGATGTGTCTCCGGGCTCCAGCCCATTTCCTTGGCCCCTGAAAGCAGTACTGGTATGCTGTGCATGGGCCAAACAAAACCTCCACGGCCAGCTTTGGATCTGAGAGAAACAGGAATAGCAGGTTGGGCTTCACACCCATTAGGGTGGCAATCTCATCCATATACTCAATGTGATCCACTTGGATGGTGTGGCGGGGTGTCTTCACATACCTGAAACAAGTGGGAGGACAGAGCTTTGCATCATTTGAAAGCTACCAGTTTACTTCTATTCACCTTAAATGGGGAAAAAAACAGAACTAGAAAGCTAAGTGACAAACCCTGCTCCCTTCAGCCACTAAATGGCAAAGTATTCACAGAACCCAAGTTTCCATGCTCTTGTCCATTCATTTTTGACTGTTCTAAGGAGACTGAACTGCAGATTGGTTTTAACGGTGATCCCTACCTTCTAAGAAATTCATTTTGTAAATGAAGGATTGTAATCCAGTTCAGTACTTCCCTGTGTGTTGTGTGGGTGGGATAGAAAACTATTAACTTCTAGACCCTGTGTGCATGCCATCAATTGGGGGATGGATAGTCAATCAGTCACTAAGAACTTGGCCAAGGTGCTTGGTGGCTGTGATGGGGTAGGGATGCAGTGGTTGTAGTTGCTTCAGGGATCAGTACTGTGGGGAAATGGCAGCTGTCTGTATGGCTCTGCCTTGATCCATATGCTTCAACATGATGACCATCCAAGGACAGCAAAACACTAAAGGCCCTACTTATACTGTGGGTTTGATTTTTCATTATGATAGTTTTATTTCTCACATATAGCAATAAAGAGTCTTGAAGAAGGAATGACCTTTCATAACATGCATAAATGTGTTTCATAGAATATCTGTGGTCCTGTGCACACCTGTACAACAGGGGGCAGGGTATGGTGTATTTCCTGATGCAAGAACACACAAAATGTCGTCTTAGAGATGTGTGAGAGCTGGCACCTCTTTTGCATGATCTGAACCTTTGTTCCATGATGTGGGACCTTCACAACAACATGAAGTTTATAGCCTTTACATCTGAGAACAGAAGGATTATTTTAGGTACTGTTACATATGAAGAAACTACAATGTTGCCATTTTACATCACTCTCCATTGTCATATTGGAAATGCTTAGCAATGTGCCTGCCATAATATGCATGAAATAGATTTTTAATGAGTTAACTAGAGACATTTCACTTATTACAAGTATTGATGAGAATGGTACTTGAATACTTCAACCAATAGTTTTCATTGTGTTACAACTTTTGTAAAACTGAGTATAAATTGGAGTGGGTTACTGAGAATGAATTTGGACACACATATAAACATATTACAATTTTTAAAATCCTAAAATGATGTGGTGAGGTAATTAAGATGTTAATTTGTATATTTTCTGTCTGTATTACTCATCTCCACGATTCTATCAAAGTAGCTGAGCCTTTTATAGTTCCTTGCATCAGACATTTTTTGTTATATGGTCAAAGAAATAGCTTCCTTGTAATTTCTACTTCTAACTTGTTTGCTTAAATTCTGGGCTCAGGAAGAAGATGACATATCTTTGAAGGCAACAAGATGGGAGAGGGAGAGATTTCATGCAGTGTGTGATATAGAAGAGTGGTGTGAAAGAGTTTGGGAGCCCATGGCAAGATTTCAGAGGGAATAACTGTGTTGAATTCCTGGGGAGATTAGACTCTGAGCCCATCTCAACTGGAGACCCCATCCTCAGCAAAGACCTCTTCATCCTCATCATGGCAGAAAAGTCAAATTTTCCAGATTTTAAGAGTGCACTTTAGATCTAGACAATGAGGATTCCGGTAAGGAATGTGATATGAAAATGAGAGAATATTCCCATCTTTGGGGGATTACATAAATTTCCTGGATTCTGGTGAAACCATAGAAGAAACAACGAGTAAAGACTGAAATTCAGATTTAATATGATTTAAAGAGAATAAATATGATTAATTGTTGCATAACTCAGAGGACTAAGATTCATACCTGGTTTTATGCTGCAAAATTACTTAGGATATGGAGAAAAACCCACATAATTGAGATGAAGCATGGATTTTGAGCCTGGATTAGGGATTCCATGATCACTACACTGGTTCCAAACTAGTTGTTACTATTTACTTATGGTTTTTCCATTGCCTTTTCCCTCTGGGCAATATCTGCCAACATGTTCTCCACCGAGAGTAGTTGATTTCATCCTAGAAGAGACAATCAGAGTGTTTTAGGATTCCAAATGTTGAAAGGAGATGACTACTGGCAAGAAGAAACTGAAGACTAATTTTCCCTGAAATATGAGGAATTTATCCAATCTTTATTGACATATCTTTGACACTCGTGTAGCCCAGTGAGACTGGAGTTCTGCAATAGATAGGATGATGCCAAGTGGCTGGATAAGGCCGTTGACAGCCAGTGTTGACTTTTCCAGGTCATGTTGCTGCTGCTGCTGCTGCTGCTAAATCGCTTCAGTTGTGTCTGACTCTGTGCAACCCCATAGATGGCAGCCCACTAGGCTCCCCCATCCCTGGGATTCTCCAGGCAAGAACACTGGAGTGGGTTGCCATTTCCTTCTCCAATGCACGAAAGTGAAAAGTGAAAGTGAAGTTGCTCAGTCGTGTCCGACTCTTAGTGACCCCATGGACTGCAGGCTTCCAGGCTCCTACATCCATGGGATTTTCCAGGCAAGAGTACTGGAGTGGGGTGCCATTGCTTTCTCCACTCCAGGTCATGAGGGAACATGAATTTATACAGGGACACTTTATTATTGGTGACATTGATCAAATTACTAAGGAAAAGAAAGGAAAAACTGTATCCTGTGGCAAAGATAACAACATCAATACTCTCTATGCCGCCATCATCAAAAATGGCATCTGTTTCTGTGCACTCCTTCACATTGAGTTTCACTTGGACTCTTCCAGAAATTATGTGGTTTGTCAGGTCATCACTGATATTTGGATGCTGACTTAAAAATCTATATAAAAACCAAAAAAATCCCAAGTAATAAAATATATAAAAAGAAAGAAATACATATGAGAAGGGATTGAAGTCAGTTTGCATTTCCCCCCAAATCTGTGCTTATCCAATTTTTGCCTCTAACAGAAGACAGAGGTAATTTTGTACTAAGTGCTTTAGAAGTCACTTCAGTGCTACCTTTTTGTAGATATGTATAATTTTGAAAATGTATGTAATCTTGCATTCTGTGCCATAATGATCTCTTACTGATAAAATATATTTTGAATTACATAGAATTGAGGAAGAAAATGATGTATTATTATGTATCCTAGTTTGAAAAACACAGTCATTAATCATCATTAGCCTTCCTTCCACCTCAATTCCTACCAAACCGCTATCAGTTCAGTTCAGTGGCTCAGTCGTGTCCGACTCTTTGTGACCCCATAAACTGCAGCACACCAGGCCTCCCTGTCCATCACCAACTCCCAGAGTCCACCCAAACCTATGTCCATTGAATAGGTGATGCCATCCAACCATCTCATCCTCTGTCATCCCCTTCTCCTCCTGCCTTCAATCTTTCCCAGCATCAGGGTCTTTTCAAATGAGTCAGCTCTTTGCATCAGGTGGCCAAAATATTGGAGTTTCAGCTTTAGCATTAGTCCTTCCAATGAACACCCAGAACTGATCTGCTTTAGGATGGACTGATTGGATCTCCTTGCAGTCCAAGGGACTCTTAACAGTCTTCTCCAACACTACAGTTCAAAAGCATCAATTCTTCGGCACTCAGCTTTCTTCACAGTCCAACTCTCACATCCATACATGACCACTGGAAAAACCATAACCTTGACTAGATGGACCTTTGTGGACGAAGTAATGTCTCTGCTATTTAATATGCTGTCTAGTTTGGTCATAACTTTCCTTCCAAGGACTGTCTTTTAATTTCGTGGCTGCAATCACCATCTGCAGTGATTTTGGAGCCCAGAAAAATAAAGTCAGCCACTGTTTCCACTGTTTCCCCATCTATTTGCCATGAAGTGATGGGACCAGATGCCCTGATCTTAGTTTTCTGAATGTTGAGCTTTAATCCAAGTTTTTCACTCTCCTCTTTCACTTTCATCAAGACGCTCTTTAGTTCTTCTTCACTTTTTGCCATAAGGGTGGTATCATCTGCATATCTGAGGTTATTGATTTCTCACGGCAATCTTGATTCCTGCTTGTGCTTCTTCCAGCCCAGTGTTTCTCATGATGTACTCTGCATATAAGTTAAATAAACAGAGTGTGGAAAACTTACATAAGTAAAGTGTGGAAGATTCTGAAAGAGACAGGAATACCAGACCACATGACCTGCTTCTTGAGAAACCTGTATGCAGGTCAGGAAGCAACAGTTAGAACTGGACATGGAACAACAGACTGGTTCCAAATAGGAAAAGGAGTTCTTCAAGGCTGTATATTGTCACCCTGCTTATTTAACTTATATACAGAGTACATCAGGAGAAACGCTGGGTTGGATGAAGCACAGGCTGGAATCAAGATTGCCTGGAGAAATACCATTTCTTAGATATTCAGGTGATACCATTTTAATGGTAGAAAGTGAAGCGGATCTAAAGAGCCTCTTGATGAAAGTGAAAGAGGAGAGGAAAAAGCTGGCTTAAAGTTCAGCATTCAAAAAACTAATATCATGGCATCTGGTCCCATCACTTCAAGGCAAATAGATGGGGAAAAATTGGAAACCATGAGAGACCCTATATTTTTTGGCCTCCAAAATAGGGGATGGTGACTGCAGCCATGTGATTAAAAGACAATTGCTCCTTGGAAGAAAAGCTATGACAAACCTAGACAGTATATTAAGAAACAGAGACATCACTTTTCCAACAAAGGTCAAATATGGTCAAAAAGGTCAAATGTGGTCAAAGCTAGTAGCCATGTATAAATAGATGTGAGAGTTGGACCGTAAAGAAGGAAGAATCGGTGCTTTTGAACTATGGTGCTGGAGAAGATTCTTGAGAGTCTCTTGAACTGCAAGGAGATCAAACCTGTCAATCCTAAAGGAAATCAACCTTGAATATTCATTGGAAGGACTGATACTGAAAATGAAGCTCCAATGCTTTGGCTACCAGATGCAAAGAGCCAACTCATTGGAAAAGACCCTTATGCTGGGAAAGATTGAAGGTGGGTGGAGAAGGGGATGACAGGGGATAAGATGGCTGAATGGCATCACCAATTCAGTGGACATAAGTTTGAGCAAATTCTGGGAGATAGTGAACCACAGGTAAGCCTGGCATGCTGCTGTCCATCGGGTTGCAAAGAGTCGAATTTAACTGAGAAACTGAAGAACAACAATTAACAGCTACCATTTACTAAAGTAAAAGCATCAAATACATAAGAAAAATCTTGCAAAAGATATGAAAGGTTTTTCACATTAAAAAGTCATAAATAACTAGAGAAATAAACTACTTCATGAATAAGATGACTCAGGTAATGCATCCCAAATTTATCTATAGATTCAATACAATCCTAAATAATATTCCAGAAGATATTTTTGTGGACATTAATAAGGCAATTTTAAAGTTTACATGGAAATGTAAGTATCCTTGCAAAATTAAGACAGTCCTTATGAAGAAGAATAAGAACAGCAAATATAGTAATACATCAATACAAAATAGGAGTATAAAGTTTTAAAAAATAATAGTGGTACATGGATAGAAAAGTGAATCAGTGGAACAGAATTAACAGATAAATTCACATATAAAGTAATTTAATTTTCAAAATGAGGCACTATTTCAACTTTGAACAAAATATAAGTAGTGCTTTTACTATTTATCTCTATGAGAAAAAAAAATTGACCCCCTATTTCTCAGCATATACAAAGAGTAATTCAAAATGAACCATAGATCTAAATATTAAAGGTAAAACAATAAAGCTTCTGGGAGAAAATTATAGAATACTTTTAAGACCTTGGGATAAAAAAGCTATAAATACTTATATTAATACATGACAAAATTATAAGCCATGGAAGAAAATCTTTATCTTACTCTTCTTATACCCATTTTAAGCCAGGAAAAAATAATCTGTGACATCTTTAGCATCCTCAACCTTAATTCTCAACTGTTGGTCTTCTTTACAGACCAGGACTTGGTGGACTGGAGTCGATGAAAAGAAAGAGAGAAAAAGAGAGAGCAGCATATCTCGGGTTACATGGAAAACCAATAAAGCCCATACACAGGACTCGCACTGCTCACGAAGGCACAGGGCATCCTCTCAAGGAGGTCTTGAAAGCCCAGGCGAGAAAGAGAGCTCAGTAGGTTTCCATGCTCCAAAGAGAATGAAGACATAAAGCAGGACTCAGGGGACCCAGGTCTCTAGTGGAGCAAGGGTATTTTATTAGCAGAAATGCAGGCTCATATATCTTTAGTAAAATGATTACTCAGCCATTACAAAGAATGAAATTCCATCAGTTGCAACAAAATGGATAGTCCAATACATACAGAGTCGCTGACGCTGAAAAGAGTCACTGAAGGGAGTTACTGAAAGGAATCCAAGCAGGTACACTTTCCCATGATCTCAGTCCTGAGAACTGCATGCAGCTCTACTCGTTCCTGGAATAGGAACTGATAGGGAATAGAGAATCCTTGAGAAATGGCACATAAAGGAAGAAAAGTGCAACATATTGGATTCCCTAAAGTTGAACGTCCCCTGACACTCAACTAGTATCTTTTTCTAATATTTCTCATGGTCACATGGAATCTTAGCTACAAAGAATAGACTCTCATAAATTTCATGACCATGTCTGAAATTGACCCATATTTACAAATTTCTTCAATAATAAATATGGTGTATTGTTTCATTTGAGGAAGTTCAGTTCAGTTCAGTTCAGTTGCTCAGTCGTGTCCGACTCTTTGCGACCCCACGAATCGCAGCACGCCAGGCCTCTCTGTCCATCAAAACTACTATCCAAATTTTTACATATGTTTTAAAAAGTTAATTGCTTCAAACCAAGTAAGATCCAAACTTACCTGAAAAATCCAGAGAGCGCCAATATCATTTCTTTCAAAGCAAATGGGCTCCAAATCTTAATCTAAGCAGCACTTAATGGTGCCCAATCCACTAATTCCAGTTCTAATCACAGCAATATGCTTCTTGGCCACGGTGTCTCAAAACTCAACTGGTTGCTAGAAATGGAAACATCTATCACTACCATCAATTCCATTTAAAATAAAATTAATTTGCCACAGGACCTACAATTTCTAAATCTTGATTACTCTTATTAGCAATAATACCAATATGTTGACCATCTGTCAGGAGCTATGATGGGTATAAGGGACACAAAAATATCCAAAAATAATTTTTCCCTCAAAAAGTTCTCCATATAGTTTCTCCAAAAGTTCTCCAAAAGTTTCTCCATATTTATGTATTTATGGAAACATAAATACATAAGTAGTAATTATCAGACTACCTGATAAATGCAATTACTTTCATATTATAAAAGAATTGCCAGTCCAGGTTTGATGCAGGATACAGGAAGCTTGGGGTGGGTGCACTGGGATGACCCAGAGGGATGGTATGGGGAGGGAGGTGGGAGGGGGGTTCAGGATGGGGAACATGTGTACACCCATGGTGGATGCATGTTGATGTATGGCAAAACCAATACAATATTGTAAAGTAAAATAATAATAATAATAATGATAATAAAAGGAAGTATAGGAAGGAATACTTGACTTGATGGAGGAAGTGACACATACAAAAATTTAAGGATGAATGAGTAGATATTGAGTAAGTGAGAGACCAGGAAAGGTGGTATGTGTGTATATGTGTATCACATTTCAAACAGGGAAGACAACTTAATTGAAGGCAGAGTGAGAAAATATGGGCAATAGTAAAACTGAATTCAGAAAGATATGGACTGAAATGAGTCCATCAGATTTGCCAAGGTAATGGTCATAAGTGATCTTTGCCAGAGAAGTTTCAATGAAGCAGTGGGATGGTAGCCATTTTCTAACAGTTTGAGGAGAAAATAAGACCAGATAATGGTCTTATTAGCAATGAGAATACCAATATGTTGATCATCTTTCAGGGGCTATGATGGGTATAAGGGACACAAAAATATCCCAAAATAATTTTTTACACTGACTGTTAATTATGCTCCAGAAAAGCCTATAAGCACTGAGACGACCCAGAGGGATGGTATGGGGAGGGAGGAGGGAGGAGGGTTCAGGATGGGGAACACATGTATACCTGTGGTGGATTCATTTTGATATTTGGCAAAACTAATACAATTATGTAAAGTTAAAAAAAAAAAAAATAAATTCAACATATTGATAGTTTATTCTTTTTGAATGACCTAATACTAGCTAATGGAAATAATAGGAAGGTGTTTTTTGTTTGTTTGTTTGTTTTCTGAATGTTGAGGTTTTTTAAAATATAATTTTTATTGGAGGATAATTGCTTTAGATAATTTTGCTGTTTTTAAAAAGATATTTTCTTTTCAAAGTACATAATACAATATTGTTGACTAACATCATGTTGTGCGTTAAATCTCCAGAAGTTATTCATCTTATAACTGCAAGTATGTGGAGTTGCTAAGAGATTAGATCTTAAATGATCTTGTTGTAAAAAAGACATGACAATTATATGATGTGATAAAAGTAGCTAAGGAAACAGTGTTATTCACATTGTGATGCATAAATGTATGAAATCAACATGTTGTACACCATCAGTCAGTTCAGTCGCTCAGTCGTGTCCAATTCTTTGGAACCCCATGAACCGCAGCATGCCAGGCCTCCCTGGCCATCACCAACTCCCAGAGTTTACTCAAACTTGTGTCCATTGGGTCGGTGATACCAACTAACTATCTCATCCTCTGTCATCCCCTTCTCCTCCTGCCTTCAATCTTTCCCAATATCAGGGTCTTTTCAAATGAGTCAGCTCTTCGCATCAGGTGGCCAAAATATTGGAGTTTCAACTTTAGCATCAGTCCTTCCAATGAACACCCAGGACTGATCTCCTTTAGGATGGACTGGCTGGATCTCCTTGCAGTCCAAGGGACTCTCAAGAGTCTTCTCCAACACCACAGTTCAAAAGCATCAATTCTTCAGCGCTCAGTTTTCTTCACAGTCCAACTCTCACATCCATACATGACCACTGGAAAAACCATAACCTTGACTAGATGGACCTTTGTGGACAAAGTAATGTCTCTGATTTTTTATATGCTATCTAGGTTGGTCATAACTTTCCTTCCAAGGAGTAAGTGTCTTTTAATTTCATGGCTGCAATCACCATCTGCAGTGATTTTGGAGCCCAGAAAAATAAAGTCAGCCACTGTTTCCACTGTTTCCCCATCTATTTGCCATGAAGTGATGGGATCGGATGCCCTGATGTTAGTTTTCTGAATGTTGAGCTTTAAGCCAAGTTTTTCACTCTCCCCTTTCACTTTCATCAAGAGGCTCTTTAGTTCGTCTTCACTTTCTGCCATAGGGTGGTGTCATCTGCATATCTGAAGTTATTGATATTTCTTCCAGCAATCTTGATTCCACTTTGTGCTTCATTCAACCCAGCGTTTCTATGATGTACTCTGCATATAAGTTAAATAAGCAGAGTGACAATATACAGCCTTGACGTACTCCTTTTCCTATTTGGAACCAGTCTGTTGTTCCATGTCCAGTTCTAACTGTTGCTTCTTGACCTACATACAGGTTTCTCAATAGGCAGGTCAGGTGGTCTGGTATTCCTATCTCTTTCAGAATTTTCCAGTTTATTGTGGGCCACACAGTCAAAGGCTTTGGTATAGTCAATAAAGCAGAAATAGATGTTTTTCTGGAACTCTCTTGCTTTTTGGTGATCCAGTGGATGTTGGCAATTTGACTTCTGGTTCCTCTGCCTTTTCTAAAACCAGCTTGAACATCTTGAAGTTCACGGTTCATGTATTGTTGGAGCCTGGCTTGGAGAATTTTGAGCATTACTTTACTAGCATGTGACATGACTGCAATTGTGCAGTAGTTTGAGCATTCTTTGGGATTGCCTTTCTTTGGGATTGGAATAAAACTGACCTTTTCCAGTCCTGTGGCCACTGCTGAGTTTTCCAAATTTGCTGGCATATTGAGTGCAGCATTTTCACAACATCATCTTTTAGAATTTGAAATAGCTCAACTGGAATTCCATCACCTCAAGTAGCTTTGTTCGTAGTGATGTTTGCTAAGGCCCACTTGACTTCACATTCCAGGATGTCTGGCTCTAGGTGAGTGATCACACCATCGTAATTATCTGGGTCGTGAAGATCTTTTCTGTACAGTTCTTCTGTATATTCTTTCCACCTCTTCTTAATATCTTCTGTTTCTGTTTGGTCCATATCATTTCTGCCCTTTATTGAGCCCATCTTTGCATGAAATATTCCCTTGGTATCTCTAATTTTCTTGAAGAGATCTCTAGTCTTTCCCATTCTGTTGTTTTCCTCTACTTCTTTGCATTGATCACTGAGGAAAGTTTTCTTATCTCTCCTTGCTGTTCTTTGGAACTCTGCGTTCAAATGGGTATATCTTTCCTTTTCTCCTTTGCTTTTTGCTTCTCTCCTTTTCACAGCAATTTGTAAGCCCTCCTCAGAGAGCCATTTTGGTTTTCTGCATTTCTTCCATAAACTTACACAATGTTATATATCTTTTATATCACAATAAAAATTTTAAAATAAAAACACATGATAAAGATGGTCTGAGTGAAAAAAAACTGTGTTTTTGAAATTACTATGAAAGCATCAATATTTATTGTCGGAGAAGGCAATGGCACCCCACTCCAGCACTCTTGCCTGGAAAATCCCATGGATGGAGGAGCCTGGTAGGCTACAGTCCATGGGGTCGCTAAGAGTTGGACACGACTGAGCGACTTCATTTTCACTTTTCACTTTCATGCATTGGAGGAGGAAATGGCAACCCACTCCAGTGTTCTTGCCTGGAGAATCCCAGGGACAGGGGAGCCTGGTGGGCTGCCGTCTATGGGGTCACACAGAGTCGGACATGACTGAAGCAACTTAGCATGCATGCATGCATGAGCCTTAGATTATTTATTCACTTGTTTACCCATTTATTTATCTGCTCAACACTTACTCGTCTCTGGCTATGGACCAGATATTGTGTTTACTGCTGAGGCCACAAAGAAAATGATGTAGGCCTGACCTCAAGGTTTCAATCTAAATCTAAAGGAGGTGCAAATAAAATTAAAGATATGACTTTGTAACTGGTGAGATTAAGATACATGTAAATTGTGCCTCAATCTTGCTCATAGTGACTATTTAGATCCATGCTTTTTTTTTTTTTTTTTTTTGCATGAATCGCAGCACGCCAGGCCTGCCTGTCCATCACCAACTCCCAGAGTTCACTCAGGCTCACGTCCATCGAGTCAGTGATGCCAACCAGCCATCTCATCCTCTGTTGTCCCCTTCTCCTCCTGCACCCAATCCCTCCCAGCATCGAAGTCTTTTCTAATGAGTCAACTCTTCGAATGAGGTGGCCAAAGAACTGGAGTTTCAGCTTTAGCATCAGTCCTTCCAAAGAAATCCCAGGGCTGATCAGGGCTGAACACCACAGTTCAAAAGCATCAATTCTTCAGCGCTCAGCTTTCTTCACAGTCCAACTCTTGCATCCATACATGACCACTGGAAAAACCATAGCCTTGACTAAATGGACCTTTGTTGGCATAGTTAAGCCCATTTTAAAAAGGTAACCACATAGTGACTTGTGCAGATAAATCTTATTGCATCTAGCATATCCTTTTGTTTATTATTCTGTCTTATTTTACTGAGTATTAAGCACTTGTGGTGTTGGAGAAGACTCTTGAGAGTCCCTTGGACTGCAAGGAGATCCAACCAGTCCATTCTGAAGGAGATCAGCCCTGGGATTTCTTTGGAAGGAATGATGCTAAAGCTGAAACTCCAGTACTTTGGCCACCTCTTGCGAAGGGTTGACTCATTAGAAGAGACTCTGATGCTGGGAGGGATTGGGGGCAGGAGAAGGGGACAACAGAGGATGAGATGGCTGGATGGCATCACTGACTCGATGGACGTGAGTCTGAGTGAACTCCAGGAGTTGGTGATGGACAGGGAGGCCTGGTGTGCTGTGATTCATGGGATTGTAAAGAATTGGACATGACTGAGCGACTGAACTGAACTGAACTGAAGCACTTAGCAAAATTTGAGACTCAGCTGGTCTAATAAATGACTTAAAATCAAATTTGAATGGACAAATTAATTTCTGAACTTTCCTACTTTTTGTACTTGCTAATATGGTTGGACAGTAAGAATATTATATCATACAACTATAATCAGATAAAACATATTGGTGACTATCCCCACAAAGCAATATGTGTTATCAGTTCAGCTTCAGTTCAGTTGCTCAGTCATGTCTGACTCTTTGCAACCCCATGAATTGCAGCACGCCAGGCCTCCCTGTCCATCACCAACTCCTGGAGTTCACCCAGACTCAGGTCCATCGAGTCAGTGATGCCATCCAGCCATCTCATCCTCTGTCGTTCCCTTCTCCTCCTGCCCCCAATCCCTCCCAGCATCAGTCTTTTCCAATGAGTCACCTCTTCGCATGAGGTGGCCAAAGTACTGGAGTTTCAGCTTTAGCATCAGTCCTTCCAAAGAACATCCAAGACTGATCTCCTTCAGAATGGATTGGTTGGATCGCCTTGCAGTCCAAGGGACTCTCAAGAGTCTTCTCCAACACCACAGTTCAAAAGCATCAATTCTTTGGCGCTCAGCTTTCTTCACAGTCCAACTCTCACATCCATACATGACCACTGGAAAAACCATAGCGTTGATTAGACGGACTTTTGTTGGCAAAGTAATGTCTCTGCTTTTGAATATATGTTATAAGTAAGGATAAACGACCAACCTTTGGAAAGAAGAAAAATCAAGTTCAGTTTCAGCCTCTGGTTGAAAGTAGATCTTTTGCTTCCTCTGTCTTCTTTATAATAAAGTCATTTCACAACAATTTACAGACTTGTATAGCTTATTGAACTAGTTTCTGTGTAATTCTTTCCCATGACTCCTCCAGTTGTATTAAAAAAAAATTGCCATGCATTTTTTTAGGAAGGACCATGTCTAATTTGATGAGATTTACAATTCATTCACAGGTATTGGTCTGCAGTACATTTTAATGCTAACTGGCACATTGAAAAGCTCAACCAAACTGAAGTATTTTCATTGACTGGGAAAAGTATAATGGATATTTTTGAAAATAAGTAATGTTGTTAATTATGCTTCACAAATTTAAGCATTCTTATCAATTTTTTAAAAATTAAATTTATTTATTTTAATTAGAGGCTAATTACTTTACAATATTGTATTGGTTTTGCCATACATCAACATGAATCCACCACGGGTGTACACGTGTTCCCAATCCTGAACCCCCCTCCCACCTCCCTCCCTATACCATCCCTCTGGGCTTCCTGCATCCTGCATCGAACTTGGACTGGCAATTTGTTTCTTATATGATATTATACATGTTTCAATGCCATTCTCCCTAATCATTCCCCCCCTCCCTCTCCCACAGAGTCCAAAAGACTTTTCTATACATCTGTGTCTCTTTTGCTGTCTCCAATACAGGGTTATCATTACCATTTTTCTAAATTCCATATATATGCGTTAATATACTGTATTGGTGTTTTTCTTTCTGGCTTATTTCACTCTGTATAATAATTTTATGCTAAGGAATTTTATGTATTTATGTTAAGAAATTTTTTGATGAAAATAATGTTCAGTTAATGCTTATGATATAACTTTTAAAAGAAGACAAAGCAAGCTGTAAATTACAAAAAGAAACATATAAAATTTTTATTAATTACTGCATTTTGGTGATGGAACAATGGTTGATGATGTTTTTAATCTTTATATATTCAAAAATATATACAGAAAACAAAATGATTTTTACTAAACTAAAAATGATTATTCCTAATCACTTAGGCACTGTGTTCTCAGTTATAATCCAAGCGGAATTATAGATTCATTTCTTGAGATGGAAGAGAATTTAGAGGTTGACTAGTTCTATCTCATACCAAATGTAGAAATTCTGTTTACAGTAACTTCACATGTATTTATCAAGTCTTGACTACATATAGTGATGAGGGTGTTATTGATTCACAAGGAGTATATTCCATTTCCATAAAGTACTAATCTTTAGAAAATTCTTTCCTCTGTCATCTTAACATCCATATGTCTAATTTATGTATGACAGTCTTCACTCAGTACTTCCACTCTGTTTTCTATTATATATGATGACTCTCTGAGAAAAGCTATCGTATCCTATCTAAATTTTTATTTAAGAAAATTTCCACAATTCATTCAGCTATTTTCTTAACACAATGTGAGACACTACCTATTCTGGATTCCATAAAAGCATTTGTTGAGTTGACCAATACAACCTAGGAACTAGATCTTTTTATCAACTTAGCTATCATCTTCTGGATAAAGAGAGTTAAAATGTGCCATGAAAACTTCTGGGGATTTGACTTCAAAAATAATATGCTCGTCCTTTCCTAGTTCTAACGTAGAAGTGTGTATTTACACTGGATACATCCATGGGGGTGAAGGGCAGGAGAGGAAGGAGGATATAGTGACAATGCAAGATATAATGAGTCCATTATTTTCCAGTTGTGTCTCAACAACTGACATTGCCTATCAAAACCTCATTGGCTCTTTGTGTGTGTGTGTGTGTGTGTGTGTGTGTTAGTCGCTCAGTCATATCTGACTCTTTTCGATCCCATTGACTGTAGTTCTTTGGGCTCCTTGGTCCATGGAATTCTCCAGGCAAGAATACTGGAGTGGATTGCATTCCCTTCTCCAGAGGGTCTTCCCAAACCCAGGAGATAGAGCTTGGGTCTCCTGCATTGCGGTAAGATTTTTTTAACCATGGTGTTTAAACATGTGGTAGGGGTGTATGGAATTGTTTCAGTTGCTCTGGTTTTATTTGCCTTGTTTATTTTTTATTTGGCTCTTAGACTTGGAGAATTTAGTGTAGGAGGCTGCTAGTGGATTCAGGGGCTCAAGTATACCTAAAGTCACAGGGAAGGTGTCAAACTCATAGCAAGTGTAATACATTGAAGCTGACATCTTGATAATGAATCCATTTACCCTGTATTTTTATCCTTCCCCTGACTAAACTCCCCAGATACTGAAATATTAGATACAAAGAAGGCTGGAGAGGCCCTCTCTGGGAAAGCAGACTCAGCCAAGAGGGGAAAAAATCTAGATACTGACATTTGGGAGTCTTCCACTGAAAAATCACTTTCCCTGACAGACTACCATACAGTGAAAAACATCATTAGATGAATCCTACCTATGCATGCACAACTTCCAATAAAATTTTCTCCTCACACTTAAACAACCAAAGTTACTTTAGGAAAGATTGTATCATGAAAGATAGAAACAAAAATAAAGTCAGAACATTGACAGTGAAAGGAGAAAAAATTAAAAAATAAAAGACATAACTAAAAGATGTATGGATAAAAGAAAATACAGATCCACGAGACAATCTGGATGGCCTTAAGGAAAAAACATTAGAGAAGTGGAACTTTTGGAAATTAAAAATATGGTAGCAGAAATGAAAAATCTCAACAGGAGATCTGGAAGAGAAGAATGAGAAAAAAAATCTTCCATAAAGTGGAATAAATAGATGAAGAAATGGAAATCTAGAGAAAAGGTGGGGGAAAATAGCTAGTAATCTAGAAAAGGACTTAAATACCCCAAAAATAGTACCTCTAGAAAGAAAATAATAAGAAATAAAATAAAGTGAATTATATATAAAGTATAATATATTTCCTAAAACTGAAGGATTCAAACTTCTAAACTAAAAATTCTCTGCATGCCTACCACAAAGAATGAAAAAAGATCTCCTCCAAGGCACATCATTGTGAAATTTCAGATCACTGGAAATAAAGAGACTATCATAAAATATCCCAAGGAGAAAATAACCTGCCCTTAAGACTAGAGACAATACATTAAATCCTTAACACTTTAAATAGAAAATCATTTGAGTCTAGAATTCTATATCCAGCTGAAGTATTGATTAAACATGGAGGTAAAATTAAGACCTTTTAAGGTATGATAAAACTTACCATTAATGAACTCTGTCTCAGAAAGCTACTGGAGGTTATGTTCAACCAAAAGAAAATGGTAGACCAAGATGAAGGTTACACAAGATCCAGGAAAAAGATGACTCAAATCAAGAGTAGGGCAAAGGACATTCTCAGATGGTGAAGAAGATAAGTCCTGGAATGGTAACCAGTACAACCCTAGCAGGAGGTCAGCAGGCTCCAAGAGACATATCTCCATGAAGGTGAAAGAAGAGAGGAATGTTCTCATATAGTGTCCTTAAGAAAATTAAGAGGAGACTTTCAATTTTGCTGGAGAGTTTGGGCAAATGTAAAATAGAACAATTAACCAAATAAAACAAAGATTTATAACAAGAAAATAAATGTAAACATAATACTTTTACTCACTACCTGAATTGTCCTACAACTTAGTTTATAGTCTCATATGAAATCATTTTGGGTCTCTTTTTCTTTCACTGTTACTAAGGTTTAGTTCATAAATTAAAATTATGTATATTTAAGGTGAAAAACTTGATATATATATATATACTTGATATACATATACCTTATGTGTATGTATATCACATGTACGTGTATATGTATATGTAAATAATCACCATAATGCTAATTAGTCTATCACCTCACATAGTAACCATTTTCTTTCTCCTTTCTTCCTTTTCTTTTTTCCGTTCCTTTTTTCTTTTCCTTCCTTCTTTCTTTCTTTCCTTTATTCCAGGATCCTTAATATCTATTTTCTTAGCAAATTTCATGTATATGTTAATAATACAGTACTGTTAACTATAGTCATATACATTAGGTCTCCAGAGCTTATTCATCTTGTATAACTGAAACTTTGCACCTCTTAACCAACATCTCCACATTTCCTCCTCCTTGGAGCTCCTGTCATTCTACTCTCTGCCTCTCTGTGTTAGTTTATTTTAGATTCCACATATATGATCTTGCAGTATTTGCCTTTCTGTGTCTGATTTTTTTCATTTACTATGATGTTCTTCTGATTCCTCCATTTTACTTCAGTTGACAGGATCTTTAATGACCAATTTTCTTGGTTGAAAAGTCATTCTGCTCCAGCAAATAAGATCAAGATACAGCTCCACTGTGTGGACTATAGAAAAATTTAACCAAATACTTTGAAAATTCTGATACAACAAGAGTTGAAGTGCTACATGTTTAAAACGACTAGAAAGAAAATCGATGATCACTTTTATCCTTTCTTTTCATCTCCAAATTACTCTTCCCTTTTGGCTGTTTATAAACATATGTTCTCAGAGCTTACCACATCAGTTCATTGATTCTCTTCTTTCTTTCCTCTGGTTTATAGTGGAAAATGGGTGGTTCAGCAGGTAAAGGATCTGCCTGCAATTCAGGAGACACAGGAGACAGGGTTTTGATCCCTGGGTCGGGAAGATCCCCTGCAGGAGGACATGGCAACCCACACCAATATTCTTGCCTGGAGAATTCCATGGATAGAGGAGACTGGCAGGCTACAGTTTATAGCATCCCAAAGAGCCAGACACGACAGAAGCAGCTTAGCATGCACGTAAAACAATATCATACAATAAGATGTCTCTTTATCAGTCAATATCCTGTGACATCCAACAGCAGAATGAAAAGCTTTTAATGGGAAAAAAAATCTTAGCACATAAGTAACTGATAAAATTATAAATGTAAAAACAAATAGGAAAAGATCCAAACGTACAAAAGTTTTTTAAATATATTAAAGTCTAACTTCATCAAGCAATAATGTAAAACAACATTCCACTGTTGCAAGAATCTAATTGAGTGCTTTCATTTAGTATGTTTCTTCTCTGTGCTTCAAAAGTTGTAGGTGGCAGAAGATATCGTAGATTTACTGAATTTACTGAAAATTTCTAATGGATCCTTTTTTGTCCCTCTGAAATCTTGTTTTCTCAGTTTTCTCTCCTTCAAAAAGATCCATGGATCAAACTCTGTCTATGTCTTTGATGGACCACTTTTGGTGCTATTGCTTAATCACTTCAGTCGTGTCTGGCTCTGTTTGACACTATGGAGTACAGTCCCACCAGGCTCCTCTGTCCATGGAATTCTCTAGGCAAGGGTACCGGAGTGGGTTGCCATGCCTTTCTCCAGGAGATCTTCCCAACCCAGGGGTCAAACTCGGTCTCCTGCATTGCAGGCAGATTCTTTACCACTGAGCCACCAGAGAAGCCCTGATGGACCACATCCAAGCTTAAGTCATAAAAAAGAACAAGTTTTCTATTCTTACATGCTTCCCTCTCTTCCACATCCCATTTAAGACATCATTTACACTTGCTTTTCTCATTCTGATGATTAACTCTACTCTTTGAATATGGTGGTGGTGGTTTAGTCACTAAGTTGTGTCCAACTCTTGCAACCCCATGGACTGTAGCCCACCAGACTCCTTTGTCCATAGCATTCTCCAGGCAAGAATACTGGAGTGGGCTGACATTTCCTTCTACATTTTGAATACAGATATGGAAGAAAAGAGATAATTATGCATTTATGACCAGTAAATATTTTCCCAAATCACTCAAAAACTGTTGTTTGAATATATAAAATTTAGTAACACTTATTCATTCAGTTGCTCAGTTGTGTCCAGCCCTTTGTGACCCCATGGACTGTAGCACACCAGGCTTCCTTGTCCTTCACTATCTCTGAGTCTGCTCAAACTCATGTCCATTGAGTCAATGATGCCATTCAACCATCTTATCCTCTCTGGTCCCCTTCTCCTCATGCCCTCAATCTTGCCCAGCATCAAGTCTTTTCCAGTGAGTTGGCTCTTCACATCAGGTAGCCAAAGTATTGGAGCTTCAGCTTCAGCATCAATCCTTCCAATGAATATTCAGGGTTGACTTTCTTTAGGATTTACTGGTTTTATCTCCTTGCTGTCCAAGGGATTCTCAAGAGTCTTCTCCAGTCCCACAGTTCTAAAGCATCAATTCTTGGGTGCTCAGCCTTCTTTATGGTCCAACTCTCACATCCATACATGAACTACTGGTAAAACCATAGGACCACTAACCTTAGTAAAAAGAAGATTCAGATTTGACTCAATCCACTGAATATGGCAGAGAAATGCACTACTGTATTCCTAAAATATGAAGAGTGAATGCCCCCACTTTTCTTTCTTTTGGCTTAAGTCTATCTTTCTGTGATGGTTCACACACAAAGAACTCTCCTGTTTATCTTTTTTCTCTGCTTAGATTTAATAAGTTAATATAGTTGCAGAAATTAGCATGCTGTCACTGTTTTCTAAACCCAAACTCATGGTTGACTTCTCAGGGCAGAATTGAGCTAAATGTTGGCCTTGGAAAAAAAATCTATTAATGAAGTATCTAACCTCATTAGAACTTTTCAAGGAAATATTAAATGGTGCAAATTTTGTTGAGACCTGTGGCCACATCTGTTGCATTATCCTGATTTCTTCTCTGTACCCCAAGTTTACCATGGCCATCACCACCATCACTTGGTGCCTCCCCAGATTTGGGGAAGTTTTCTCCAATATCACCTGCTAAGCGCTTCTCTGTGTTGTCTCTACCTGGGGCACATTTTATTTCTCTGCATTAAAGATATTATATTTCTCTATATTGTTCCATTTTCACATGCCCATCTTCTCTCCCAAGGAATGATACCCTTATATACAGAGTCCATGTCATTCATCTATGTTATAGAGGGAACAAACAATAATAGAAGAAAAGGATTGTAAACAATGATATGATGGATGGCTTCTGATGTCCAAAAGAAGTGGGCTGGAATTTAGTGCCTAGATTTTCTACTCAAATTTTCCAACACCATTAGCATAACCTTCATGTCTACTTATGGGAAGTAAATTGCATTTAAGAAGTTAGTTAAAAATACAGGAAAGCAACAGGACATGTTCCAAGTCTTTCCATCCAAGGGCTTGGGCATTTCATCATGGTCTCTATTACCAGATTATGAACCCCAAGTTCCACTTTAACTTCACTGCCTTTGGTTCCTGATCTGTTACCACACAAATGTGCTGCCACACAGACTCAGTCCATCTGGAGCTACAACACTCTGTTGTGAAGGTTTAAAGATTTAACAACCTATACAATTCCAGCTTTATTCTGTTAGAAAGATGTTTTACTGTAACCCCATTTCTGCCCAGCATATTTTGTTGAAGATTCTCTGAACTCCCTGAGAAGTGAAACTTTTATTCAAATAAGGCCTTTTCAATAACTCAAACAAATGTAAAAATGTAGAAAATAGTATAAAAACAGATTTTTCCCACTGTGTGCAAAGGGGCACTAAGGTGTAGCAAATGGGCTATGGGTGTACTGGGATTATATGAACACTTCAGGCCTCAGTCATAGCAAGAGTGTCTTGGGGCTGCTAGCTCTCCCAGGCCAGCCTCATTAAACCCCAAAGCATCATATATTTATTTACTGTGCTATAAACAGTTCATTATATTTGATAAACAAATATATTGAATTAGTTTATGTTCCATAAACTGAAAATTGTCATGAAATATTGATATAAGACATTTGTGTATACATCAGTTAGATTTAACATATATTTTCATTTTGGTGTGTTTATTTTAGATTTTTGTGTGTGTGGAAATAAAACATCACCAATACAGCTAAAACTCTATATTCTCCCATTTATTCTTTCCCACTCTCTTTAAAAGTAACCACTATCCTGCAAGTCTTGTGTAACCTTCCTGTGCATGTATAAGACCAGAATTATACATGTATATTCACTTAGTAACCTACATTATAATGTGCTTCTAAATTTTGCCCAAGTAATCTCACACTGTATATAAGCATTATTTCACAATTTAGTTATGAAGTTATTAGTCTTATAATTCTTTCCATATTGACTTTTTGTTACTCTGAATATTTTAGTATTTTATATTAGAGTTAAAAGTGATTTTGCACACTTTTTATGATATCAGAGTATTCTGTAATGGTCTAAATATTTACCATAACCAGTGAGTTTTATGCTTTCATTTGTTTCATTTTGTTAGTTTCCTCTCATTTCTACCAGAATAACTCCTTTCAGCATTTCTTAAAGGGCAAGTCTAGTGGTGATGTACAACCTCAGGTTTTATTGGGGAAAAACTCTCTCTCTTTCACTTCTTAAAGACAGCTTGCCAGTTGTAATATCCTTCATTGGCAGTTCTTTTCTTTCATCACTTTGAATCTATCATGCCACATCACTCTGACCTGTAAAATTTCAGCTAGAAAATCTGCTGATGGTCATAGTGGTGTTTTCTTTCTACTTCAGTTGTATTTATCTTGATGCTTGTAAAATTCTTTCCTTGTCTTTAACTTTTGAAAGTTTAATTATAATGTATTTTAGTGTGGATCTTATTTCTGAAATTCATAGATCTGGAACTTCTTTCCCTAAGTGAGGGACATTTTCAGCCATTATTTCTTTGAATGAACTTCTTCTCTCTCTTCTCCTTCTGGGACCACTATAATGTGTATATTGATTGCTTTATTGTGTCCTTTAAGTTCCTTAAGCTATTTTCATTCTTTTTTCTTCTTGCTCCTCTGATTGGATGAATTTCACTACCCTGCCTTCAAGTTCACTGATCCTTTCTTCCACTTGATATAGTCTGTTGTTGAACCCCTCTATTGAAATTTTTAGTGCAGGTGTTCTTCAACTCTGTGATTTCTGTTTGTTATATATACTTTCTGTTTCTTGAAGTTCTCAATTTGCTAATGCATTGATTTCCTGACCTTGATGAGTATCTTTCTGACCATTATTCTGAACACTTTATCAGCTAAACCTCTTATTTCCATTGCATTAAGATCTGTTTCTGGAGTTTTATCTTATTCTTTTGTTTGGGACATATTCCTTTGTTTATTCATTTTCTAAACTCTCTGTGTCAGTTTCTTCACTTTACTTAAAACATCCATCTCTCCTAGCTTTTACAGAGTCTTGTGTAAGAGATGACCCTATTCAGCATAGACTAAGCTCTTAGTTGTGTCTCAAATCACTGTGATTCTTCAAGCTGACTTCTTCATTCTTAGTAGCTCTCTGTAGTTGAGAGTGTGCTAAGATCTGTCATTGTCCCCAAAAGGTGGATAGAAATCTAGATGCTGGTTGATAGGAAGCCAGTTTCTCAGGAAACAGCTGGGAAAGTATATAGTTAGACATGTTCCAGGGAGAAACTAGGAGATAGTCTCTTTTTGCCTGTTCCCTCTCTGCCCCACAAAAGCTGGGGCACCAGATGTGTATACAAACTCTTTCAAAGGAGATACTGGCAATTTGGAGTGGGCTTGATGGAGAAGTTAGAGGTGGCATTGGTTGTCTCTGGGAAATCTCTGGGAAGGATTGTAGTCAGCCTCTAGAGTTGTGCTAAATTAGGGAGCTTACTCTCAGGCAGCATCTTTTAATGTACACAAATAGTCCAAACACTGACAGATGGGTGTTTTTTCCCTTTTTCCTCTAAACTGAGCCCTAGAAGGATAGTCCTTGTGAACCCATAAGGAACTGTTTCTTTGATTGCTATAGTCTTGTGGGTCTCATGGAAGCAAGCTCTGTTGGCCTTTGGAGCTAGGTGTTTTGGGATCTATTCTCTTATGTGAGAGTCTTGAAATCTGGGGTCTTGATAGGAGTCCAAATCCTTTCCCTCTCAGGGAGATGATGGGAATTCCTTCTTGGCCGTACGATGCTATGACAAGGTGGGGAATATGTTTTAGCCTTTCCTAACTATTTCAGAGTGGGTGTGTAAGCATTTTCTCATTTGCCTGATGTATAGGAGTTGCTCAGCTAGTTTCTAGCTTTCTTTTGGAAGAAATTGCTCCATGTTTAGCTATAAGTTGGATATGTCTATGTAAGGAAGTGAGTTAAGAAGTCTCCTACATCACCATCTTGGACTGAAACGACACTAATTTCATTATTAATGTTTCAAAAACTGTTTCATCTTGCATTTCATTGTGTTCTTCCCTTAAATTTACTTTATTTTGAAGAATGTGCTTCAGAGTTCTTTAAGTAAGTCTCAGGGAATGGTAAATTCTCAATCTTTGGGGAAAAAAACCTTAGCTTTATTTTGTCCTCCTGAATTATATAGTCTTGCTGGGTATAGAATTTTTAATTTTAAAGTCCCCTCCCACCCTGCCCTCCCCAGAATCTTAAATTATTTTTCTCTCTTTTTACTGATAAAAACTAGTTAACATAATTATTGCTCCTTTGATGATATGATGATAATGCTTAGATAATGTTCTTCTTCTGTATGGATATACTTAAGGTTTTTTTCTTTGTCTTTAGCATTATGTTGCTTTATTACAATAGCTTTCAGTTGAAAATTATTTTAGCACTTAGTCTGCTTAAAAGTATTCATTATGAGAATTAATGTTAATAATGAATTGAAAAATCTCAGTTATTACATCTTAGAATTTTATCTCTCTTTCGTTCCCCTGATTTCTTCTTTTTAGACATTCTCTTAGTCATATATTCAACTTTCTCATACTAGCCCAATGTGTCCTAATTTTTCTTTAATTATTCTATCATTTTACTTCTTATATTGCATGCTGAATAATTCCTTGAATATATACTTTCTATCTCCCTAATTCTTCCTTCAGCTATGTCTAGTCTATTTCTAGGATTATATATATATTTAGAAATTCTGTGTATGTTTTCCATTGCCTTTTCATAAAATATATTTATTCTTTTGTCTTAATAATTTTATATATTTTGTATGTCAACTCATTTATGTGTTTTGGATATTATGATATTGTTCTGAGATTGCTCCATTGTCTTCCATATGAAATTGTCTTATCTCAAATGTCCTATCATGTCAAATATTTCAAGGACTAATTACTTATTAGTAATTTTTTTTTGTGTATGTTGATACTGCATTATAATGGACAATTTTTGTTTATGTCAATTGAAATTTTTGCTCTCACTCTGAGTGGAGATTACTTTTCTTCTGGGAATTCCATGCAACTGGATGTAAGAGCAATTCTGCAATTATTTCTGCTGTGTACACTAGATATATTACAGTCTCTCAATTTCTTGTTTTGGAAACTTAGACATCTTGTTCAGTTCAGTTCAGTCACTGGTCATGTCCAACTCTTTGCGACCTCGTGAACCGCAGCACACCAGGCCTCCCTGTCCATCATCAACTCCCGGAGTTCACTCAAACTCATGTCCATTGAGTCGGTGATGCCATCCAACCATCTCATCCTCTGTCATCCCCTTCACCTCCTGCCTTCAATCTTTCCCAGCATCAGGGTCTTTTCAAATGAGTCAGCTCTTCGCATCAGGTGGCCAAAATATTGGAGTTTCAGCTTCAACATCAGTCCTTCCAATGAACACCCAGGACTGATTTCCTTTAGGATGGACTGGTTGGGTCTCCTTGCAGTCCAAGGGACTCTCAAGAGTCTTCTCCAACACCACAGTTCAAAAGCATCAATTCTTTGGCACTCAGCTTTCTTTATAGTCCAACTTTCACATCCATAAATGACTACTGGAAAAACCATAGCCTTGACTAGACAGACCTTTGTGGACAAAGTAATGTCTCTGCTTTTTAATATGCTTTCTAGGTTGGTCATAACTTTATTTCCAAGGAGTAAGCGTCTTTTAATTTCTTGGCTGCAATCACCATCTGCAGTGATTTTGGAGCCTGAAAAAATAAATTCAGCCACTGTTTCCACTATTTCCCCATCTATTTGCCATGAAGTGATGGGATCGGATGCCATGATCTTAGTTTTCTGAATGCTGAGCTTTAAGCCAACTTTTTTCACTCTCCTCTTTCACTTTCATCAAGAGGCTCTTTAGTTCTTCTTCACTTTCTGCCATAAGGGTGGTGTCATCTTGTACATAGTGTAAATTTGGACACCACAGTCATATATGTCTTAGGCCTGAAATTTCTATTTCTCATGGGAATCTTTTCCCAACCCAGATACCCATACAAAAATAAATCTCCTTGATTGTTTTCCTGTGTTAAAGGTAAAAGTTCTTGAAGATAACATTCCACTCAGAGGGTACTTCTCTAAGCTCCATACTCTATGTGGGAGTGATACTTTGAAATTTGCATGTCATGTGTTTCTGATGCTTAGTTAGGGATTAAAATTCTAACCCATAACCCATAGGATCTCTTTAGCCTAAATTTTCTTCTGGCCATTTGATATCATCTTATGTATTTACTACTTGGTCTTTAAGTTCCCTTTCATTTCGGAGTCCAAGAATTTCCAATTGCTTATCTTGAATTCAATTTATATCATTTTTGCTACATTTACCCATAGCGGGAAAATGTGAATATTTGTCAGTATCAGCTCAGTCTACCAGATTGTTAGAACTAGAGGCCTCTCAATACTGTTAACCTTAAAATTCAGAGACTTTTGATAATTTCTACAGAATCTTCTTTTATTATGTATTATTAATCAAGATATGTGTACACACACACACACACACACACACACACACACATATATATATATATATATATATATATATATATATATATATAAGGTACATTCATATCCCAATCATAGGGGATTGGAATGCAAAACTAGGAAGTCAAGAGAAACCTGGAGTGACTGGCAAGTTGCCTTGAAGTACAAATGAAACAGGGCAAAGGCTAACAGAATTTTCCCAAAAGAACACACTGGTCATAGCAAACACCTTCTTCCAAAACCGCAAGAGATGATTATATTATGGACATAACCAGAAGTCAATACCAAAATCAGATTGATTATATTCTTTGCAGCCAAAGATGGAAAAACTCTCTACAGTCAGCAAAAAAAGAAAAAGACTTTGAGCAGACTGTGATTCAGATCATGAGCTCCTTATTGCAAAATTCAGACTGAAATTGAAGAAAGGAGGGAAAGCCACTACTCCTTTCAAATATTACCTAAATCTAATCACTTATACAGTGGAAGTAACAAATAGATTCAAGGAATTAAATCTGATAAACAGAGTGCCTGAAGAACTATGGACAGAGGTTCATAACATTGTACAGGAGGCAGTGACCAAAATCATCTCCAAGAAAAAGAAATGCAAGAAGGCAAAATGGTTGAGGAGGTCTTACAAATAGCTGAGAAAAGAAGAGAAGTAAAAGGCAAAGGAGAAAGGGAAAGACATACCCAACTGAATGCAGAATTCCAAAGAATAGCAAGGGGGGTAAAGAAAGCCTTCCCAAGTGCATGATGCAAAGAAATAGAGGAAACCAATAGAATGGGAAAGACTAGAGATCTGTTCAAGAAGTTTTGAGATTTCAAAGGCATATTTCATGCAAAGATGGGCATGATAAAGAACAAAATGGTAAGGGCCTAAAAGAAGCAGAAGAGATTAAGAAGAGGCAGCAAGAACACATGGGAGAACTGTTCAAAAAAGGTCTTAATGACTCGGATAACCACAATGGTGTGGTCACTCACCTAGAGCCAGATATTCTGGAGAGAAGTCAAGTAGGCCGTAGGAAGCATTACTATGAACAAGGCTAGTGGAAGTGGTGGAATTCCAGCTGAGCTATTTCAAATCCTAAAAGATAATGCTGTTAAAGTGCTGCACTCAATATGCCAACAAATTTGGAAAACTCAGCAGTGGCCACAGGACAGGAAAAGGTCAGTTTTCATTCCAATCCCAAAGAAAGTCAATGCCCAAGAATACTCAAACTACTGTACAATTGTGCCCATTTCACATGATAGCAAGGAAATGCTCAAAGTCCTTCAAACTAGGCTTCAATAAAATGTGAACTGAGAATTTCCTGATGTTCAAACTGGATTTAGAAAAGGAAGAAGAATCAGAGATCAAATTGCCAACATCTGTTAGATCATAGAAAAAGCACGAGAATTCCAGAATGACATCTGCTTCTCCTTCATTGACTATGCTAAAGCCTTTGATTGTGTAGACTACCATAAATTATGGAAAATTCTTAAATTTAAGAGATGGCAATACCAGACCACCTTACCTGCCTCCTGCAAAACCTGTATGCAGATCAAGAAGCAACAGTTAGAACTGGACATGGAACAATTAACTGGTTCAAAATTGGAAAAGGAGTAATCAAGGCTGTATACTGTCACCCTGATTATTTAAATATATTCAGAATACATCATGTGAAATGATGAGCTAGATGGATCACAGGCTAGAATCAAGATTGCTGGAGAAATATCAACAACCTCAGATATGTGGAGGTTTCCCTGATGGGGCTTCCCTGATAGTTCAGCTGTTAAAGAATCTGCCTGCAATGCAGGAGACCCTGGTTCGATTTCTGGAATGGGAAGATCCTCTGGAGAAATGATAGGCTACCCACTTCAGTATTCTTTTTGACCTTCCCTTGTGGCTCAGCTGGTAAAGAATCAACCTGCAATGCAGGAGACCTGGGTTTGATTTCTGGGCTAGGAAGATCCCCTGGAGAAGGGAAAGGGTGCCCAATCCAGTGTTCTGGACACTGTATAGTCCATGGGGTTGCAAAGAGTTGGCCATGACTGAATAACTTTCACTTTCACTTTCATGGAGATGATACCACCCTTATGGCAGAAGGCAAAGAGGAAATAAAGAGTCTCTTGATGAAAGTGAAAAATAAATGCAAAAAAGCAAAATGGCTGTCTGAGGAGGCCTCACAAATAGCTGTGAAAAGAAGAGAAGTGAAAAGCAAAGGAGAAAAGGAAAGATATACCCATTTGAATGCAGAGTTACAAAGAATAGCAAGGAGAGATAAGAAGGCCTTACTCAGTGATCAGTGCAAAGAAACAGAGGAAAGCAATAGAATGGGAAAGGCTAGAAATCTCTTCAAGAAAATTAGAGGTACCAAGGGAATATTTCATGCAAAGATGGGCACAATAAAGGACAGAAATGGCATGTACCTGACAGAAGCAGAAGATATTAAGAAGAGAAGGCAAGAATACACTGAAGAACTATACAAAAAAGATCTTCATGACCCAGATAATCACGATGGTATGATCACTCACCTAGAGCCAGGCATCCTGGAATGTGAAGTCAAGTGGGCCTTAGCAAGCATCACTATGAACAAAGCTAGTGGAGGTGATGCAATTCCAGTTGAGCTATTTCAAATCCTAAAAAATGATGCTGTGAAAATACTGCACTCAGTTTGCCAGCAAATTTGGAAAATTCAGCAGTGGCCACAGGACTGGAAAATGTCCATTTTCATCCCAATCCCAAAGAAAGGCAATGCCAAAGAATGCTCAAACTACTGCATAATTGCACTCATCTCACACACTAGTAAAGTAATGGTCCAAATTCTCCAAGCCAGGCTTCAATAGTACATGAACTTCCAGATGTTCTAGCTGATTTAGAAAAAGCAGAGGAACCAGAGATCAAATTGCCAACATCCGCTGGATCACGGAAAAAGCAAGAGAGTTCCAGAAAAACATCTATTTCTGCTTTATTGATTATGCCAAAGAATTTCACTGTGTCAGTTCAGTCACTCAGTTGTGTCTGACTCTTTGCAACCCCATGAATTGCAACATGCCAGGCCTCCCTGTCCATCACCAACTCCCAGAGTTCACTCAAACTCACGTCCATCAAATCAGTGATGCCATCCAGCCATCTCATCCTCCGTCATCCCCTTCTCCTCCTGCCCCCAATCCCTCCCAGCATTAGAGTCTTTTCCAATGATTCAACTCTTCACGTGAGGTGGCCAAAGTACTGGAGTTTCAGCTTTAGCATCATTCCTTCCAAAGAAATCCCAGGGCTGATCTCCTTCAAAATGGACTGATTGGATCTGGATTTCACTGTGTGGATCACCACAAACTGGAAAATTCTAAAAGAGATGGGAATACCAGCCCACATGACCTGCCTCTTGAGAAATCTGTATGCAGGCCAGGGGGCAACAAATAGAACTGGACATAAAACAACAGACTGGTTCTAAATCGGGAAAGGAGTACATCAAGGCTGTATATTGTCACCCTGCTTATTTAACTTATATGCAGAGTGCATCATGAGAAATGCTGGGCTTGGTGAAGCACAAGCTGAAATCGAGATTGCTAGGAGAAATATAAATAACCTCAGATATGCAGATGACACCACCCTTATGGCAGAAAGTGGAGAAGAACTGAAAAGCCTCTTAGTGAAAGTCAAAGAGGAGAGTGAAAAAGTTGGCTTAAAGCTCAACATTCAGAAAACTAAGATCATGGCATCCGGTCCCATCACTTCATGGGAAATAGATGGGGAAACAGTGGAAACAGTGGCTGACTTTATTTTGGGGGGCTTCAAAATCACTGCAGATAGTGATTGCAGCCATGAAATTAAAAGACGCTTACTCCTTGGAAATAAAGTTATGATCAACCTAGATAGCATATTAAAAAGCAGAGACATTACTTTGTTCACAAAGGTCCGTCTACTCAAGGCTATAGTTTTCCCAGTAGTCATGTATGGATGTGAGAGTTGGACTATAAACAAGCTGAGTGCCAAAGAATTGATGCTTTTGAACTGTGGTGTTGGAGAAGACATTGAGAGTCCCTTGGACTGCAAGGAGACCCAACCAGTCCATCCTAAAGGAAATCAGTCCTGGGTGTTCATTGGAAGGACTGATGTTGAAGCTGAAACTCCAATATTTTGGCCACCTGATGCGAAGAGCTGACTCATTTGAAAAGACCCTGATGCTGTGAAAGATTGAAGGCAGAAGGAGAAGGGGATGACAGAGGATGAGATGGTTAGATGGCATCACTGACTTAATAGACATGAGTTTGAGTGAACTGCGGGAGTTGGTGATGGACAGGGAGGCCTAGCGTGCTGAGGTTCATGGGGTCACAAAGAGTTGGACATGACTGAGTGACTGAACTGAACTGAACTGACAGAATATTAAAAAGCAGAGACACCACTTTGATGACAAAGGTCCATATAGTGAAACTTGTGGTTTTTCCAGTCATCATGTACGGAGAGTTGGACATAAAGAATGCTGACCATTGAAGTACTGATGCTTTTGAACTGTGGTGCTGGACTCTTTAGAGTCCATTGGACAGCAAAGAGTTCAAATCAGTCACTCCTAAAGGAAACCAACAATGAACATGCATTGGAAGGACTGATGTTGAAGCTGAAGCACCAGTACTTTGGCCACCTGATGCGAAGAGCTGACTCATTTGGAAAGACCCCGATTTTGGGAAAGATTGAAGGCAGGAGGAGAAGGGGTGACAGAGGGTGAGATGGTTGGATTGTGCCATTGACTCATTGGACGAGTTTGAGCAAGCTCCAGGGAATAGTGTAGGACATGGTAGCCTGTTGTTTTGCAGCCCATGGGTTCACAAAGAGTTGGATAGAACTGAGCAACTGAAAAACAATTTAAATATACATATAATAAGACATATACATATATGCATCAATACCTGAATATACCTGATTTTATTAAATTTTCAATCCCATGAAACAATGTATATGTGTGGTATTTGTGTTACCTATTTCATTAATCATCTCTGAGTTGCTTCTTATCTGTTGTGTATAAAACCAGACTGATTTCTTGGAGATTACAGATAATACAGACGCTGGGGAAAATGAGAAAATTCATCTTTATAAAAGCTCTGAAATCTCTTTTTGTTAGAGAATCATAGAATTTTGTGTCTGTACATGTCATCAATCAGCTCTCATTGGATATCTTACCATCCTCCAATACATCCTTGAGTAAAGAACACTCATTCTTTCCCTAAAGGTTGTTAGGAATGGGGATTGTGTCACTTCCCAAACTAGCCTGTTCATTTTCAGACAGAAATGATTATTAGAACAATCTTTATTTTGAGCTGAAGTATGTTTCTCTGTAGTGTCTATTTATTAATTCTAATTTTGTTTTTTTTGAGGTGACATAAAACCTGCGCATGTTTTTTATATGATGATTCTCAAATGTTTGAGAAAAACATTATCAGTTTTTTTCTTAGTGAAATAATTTATCTTTTTTAATGGCTCCTCATATCTCATAATTTTAAACTTCATTACTCTCTTGGTTATTTTCTTCTTGATCTATTTCAGTTTTTTAAGGCTCTTCATAAGACGTAGTTTTCAATGCATAGTAATCCATATAGTAGATGAAAGTGTAGTGCAGAACCATGGATATATTTCTACATTTCGTTTCCTAAAAGAGATTCTACTGAAGGTTGGAGCTGTCATGAGAATAATTAATATACAATACCATGAGTCAGTGAGGATTCATTTTAGATTTTTAAGACTAATTTATTAATCTTCATAATTATCATATATGACACAACTAAAGACATGAATAAATTATAACTTTCAGGGAAACAATTTGGAAAATTGAGGTAGTAAGACATAAAGCAGAACAGATTTCTTTCTTATCTTAATTATCCATACTTTGCATTCCAGTGTGTAGTATTAGTGCCTCACACTCTATTTTGTGTTAACCCAAATATTTGTACAAATGGGTCATTAAAAACAAAAGGTCCCAACAGAAGTTTAATTCACAGTGAGCTTTTCTGAGTCTAAAAGGAAAAACACTTCTACAACAGTCAGTTTTTCCTGTTGACATACTAATGACCAAATTCATAAAAGCTAGCTTATACTTTTCAGCTTTATGAAAGAACTCTCCTATGGATTCAAAATATTGCCTTTAGCTTCAAGCAGGTATTTAGTCCAAAAAAGGCAAAATATATTTAATAATAAGTGTTATTTATATTCTAGAGGTTATGTTTAATAGGTAGGGCGTAGAAGGTAGTGGTTCTAGACTGTCAAGATTCAAATTCTATTGGGTGTGATGAAACAATTCTAGATGAAAAAACATCTATTTGGAACAATACTGAGGTACAGAGAGAAATACACAATCTCCGGCATAGTGCTGAGACAGGATATTGACTCTAGTAATGTGGGATGAGTCTCCAGTAAGACGTGAGTCTGAGTGAACTCCGGGAGTTGGTGATGGACAGGGAGGCCGGGCGTGCTGCAATTCATGGGGTCGCAAAGAGTCGGACACAACTGAGCGACTGAACTGAACTGAACTGAAGTGGGATGAAATTTAGACAAGCTTCTATCTCTTACAGGGAACTGAGCATAAAGTCAAGGAATCATCATTGCATTCAGTTAAGTAGTCAGTTTTTGCTGTTTTGTTGTTGGTGTTTGTTTTGTTTTTGACCACCCCACCCAGCATGTGGGATATTAGTTCCATGATCAGGGACAAATACGTGGCCCCTGCATTGGAAGTGTGAGGTCTTACACTCTAGACCACCATGGAAGTCCCAGTGGTCAGTTTTGAGGTTTACATTGATAGGGTTAGGCAGATATTGAGTTAAACTTGGGGTAGAAACACGAATAAGGTAGCACTCTTTACCTTCAAGGATCTTGCTATTAGTGGAAAATACAGGTTTACAAGCAATTAATATGCCATGATAAGCATATATTAAGGTGTCCTTAAGTGACAGAAGGATAATGGAGAGCAGTAGTTTTGGCAATTGGGGTAAAAGTGATGCTTTCAGTTTTAAGACATGGTGAGTTTGGAATGTGTATCCAGCTAGCAGTGGGATACACATATTTAAAGTGTGCTAGGAAATGATTGGAGTTAGCAGATGTTTCAGTAGAGGAGGATGCAGGGGTGCAAAACAATTTATGAGATACCATATTTTGGCAGTCTATGGGTATAAACAGGGCTGGAAAACATGCAGATGGCAGAAGTTTAACTCAATCAAAGATGTACAAACAACACATTCCATACATGCTTTGATGGCAGTTGGGCTTAACATCGTTCATGTTGTCAAGGTTGACTGAGGACCTCGGAAGGACTGAACCTTCAGAAGAAAGCCTTTAATGACTACCACTAATCAGGGAATGGAGACAAGAGGCAGAAAAGTGCAGGTTTAAGTAATTTTGTGTTGTTGTTCAGTTGCCAAGTTGTATCTAACTTTTTGCGACCCCATGAGCTGTAGTATGCCAAGCACTTCTGTCTTCCAGTATCTCCCACAGCTTGCTCCAATTCATGTCCAAATGAGCTGGCGATGCTATCTTTTTCATTCTCTGCCACCCCCTTATCGATATGCCTTCAATATTTCCCAGCATCAGGGTAATTTGAAATGAGTTAGCTCTTTGCATCAGGTGGCTAAAGTATTAGAGCTTCAGCAAGAGTCCTTCTAATGAATAATCAGGGCTGATTTCCTTTAGGATTGGCTATTTTGATCTCTTTACAGTTCAAGGAAGTCTCAAGAGTCTTCTCCAGCACTGCAATGTGAAACATCAATTCCTTGGCACAAACCTTTATGCTCTAACTCTCACATCCATACATGGCTATGTGGACCTTTGTCTGCAAAGTGATGCCTCTGCTTTTTAACACACTGTCTAGGTCATAGTTTTCCTTCCAAGGAGCAAGTGTCTTTTAGTTTCATGACTGTAGTTACTGTCTGCAATAATTTTGGAGCCCAGGAAAATAAAGTCTATCTCTACTTCCACTTTTCCCCTATTTTCGTTGAAGTGATGGGACCAGATGCCATGGTCTAAGTTTTTTGAAAGTTGAGTTTTAAGCCAGCTTTTCTACTCTCCTCTTTCAACCTCATCAAGAGGGTCTTAATTCCTCTTCATTTTCTGCCATTAGAGTGGTGTCATCTGCATATCAAATTGTTGATGTTTCTCCTGGCAATCTTGATTCCAGTGTGTGATTTATCCAGCCCAGCATTTTGCATGATATACTCTGCATATAACTTAAATAAGCAGGGTGACAATATACAGCCTTGTCATACTCCTTTCCCAATTTTGAACTAGTCCATTATCCCATTTCTGGTATTAACTGTTGCATCTCGACTTGCATACAGGTTTCTCAGGAGGAAAGTAAGGTGGCCTGGTATTCCCATCTCTTGAAGAATTTTCCACAGTTTGTTGTGATCCATACAGTCAAAGGCTTTAGTATAGTCAATGAAGCAGAATTAGACACTTCTCTGAAACTCCTACGTTCTCCGTGCTTCAACGAATGTTGGCAATTTGATCTCTGATTCCTCTGCCTCTTTTAAACCCAGCTTGTGCATCTAGAAGTTCTTAGTTCATGTACTTCTGAGCCTAGCTAAAAGGATTTTGAGCATTATCATGCTAGCATGTGAAAGGAACACAATTGTATGGTAGTTTGAACATTCTTTGGGATTGGAATGAAAATTGACATTTTCTAGTCCTGTGGCCATTGTTGAGTTTTCCAAATTTGCTGGCATATTGGCTGCAGGATTTTAGGAGCAGCATCTTTTAGGATTTGAAATAGCTCAGCTGGAATTCCATCACCCCCACTTGCTTTGTTTGTAGTAATAATTCTGAAGGCCTGCTTGACATCATTTGCCAGGTGTCCAGCTATAGGTGAGTGACCACATTTTTTCATGGTTATCTGAATCATTCAGTTCAGTTCAGTCCAGTCACTCAGTCATGTCCGACTCCTTGCAACCCCATGAATCGCAGCATGCCAGGCCTCCCTGTCCATCACCAACTCCTGGAGTTCACTCAAACTCACATTCATCGAGTCAGTGATGCCATCCAGTCATCTCATCCTCTGTCGTCCTCTTCTCCTCCTGCCCCCAATACTTTCCAGCATCAGAGTCTTTTCCAATGAGTCTACTCTTCACATGAGGTGGCCAAAATACTGGAGTTTCAGCTTTATCATCATTCCTTCCAAATAACACCCTTAAGATCTCTTTCATAGTTCTTATATGTATTCTTGCCACCTTTTCTTAATCTCTTCTGCTTTTGCTAAGTTCTTAATCATCTCTGTCCTTTATTGTGCACAACTTTGTAGGAAACATTCCCTTGGTATCTCCAGGTTTTGTTTTTTTTTAAAGAGATCTCTAGTCTTTGCCATTCTATTGTTTTTTCCTCTACCTCCTTGCATTGTTCATTTAAAAAGGCTGTCTTATCTCTCCCTTCTATTCTCTGGTACTCTGCATTCAGTTGGGTATGTCTTTCCCTTTCTCCCTTGCCTTTCACTTTTACCCTTTTCTCAGCTATTTGTAAAGCTTACTCACACAGCCACTTTGCCTTCTTGAATTTCTTTTTCTTTGGGATGGTTTGGTTACCACCTCCTGCACAATATTATGAAATTCTGCCCATAGTCCTTCAGGCACTCTGTGTACCAGATCTAGTCCCTTGAAGCTATTTGTCACCTCCATTGCATAATCATATTGGATTTGATTTAGGTCATACCTGAATGATATAGTGGTTTTCCTTACTTTCTTCAATCTAAGTCTGAATTTTGTAATATGGAGTTCATGATCTGAGTCACAGTCAGCTCTAGGTCTTCTTTTTGCTGACTCCATATTGCTTCAACATCTTCAACTGCAAAAAACATAATCAATGTGATTTTAATATTCACCATCTGGTGATGTCCAAGAGCAGAGTTGTCTCTTCAGTTGTTGGAAAAGGGTCTTTGCAATGGCCAGTGTGTTCTCTTGACAAAGCACTGTTAGACTTTGACCTGCTTCATTTTGTACTCCAAGGCCAAACTTGCCTGTATTCTTGGTATCTCTTGATTTCCTACTTTTGCATTCCAGTCCCCTATGATAAAAATGACATCTTTTTTGGTGTTAGTTCTAGAAGGTATTGTAGTTCTTCTTAGAACCATTCAACTTCAGTTTCTTCATCATCAGTGATTTGGGCATAGAGTTGGATTACTCTGAAGTTGAATGATTTGCCTTGGAAACAAATTGAAATTATTCTGTTGTTTTTGAGATTGCACCCAAGTCATTGCATTTCAGACTCTTTTTATTAACTGTGAGAGTGACTCCATTTCTTCGAAGTAATACTTGCCCACAGTAATAGATTTAATGGGCAAATGAATAAAATTCTCCCATTTCCAACCATTTTAGTTCACTGATTCCTAAGGTGTTGATGTTTACTCTTGCCATCTCCTGCTTGACCATGTCCAATTTTCCTTGATTCAAGAACCTAATGTTCCAGGGGTTTTTTTGCTATATAGTTCTTTTACAGTGAAAGGTTATTGCTGAACCACAAAAAGATTCCAGGATTGTTGGCCTCCGGAGGAGAAAAATTCAATCCAGGGCCAGAGACTAGGTTTGATCACTCAGAGCTTTTGTGTAATAAAGTTTTATTAAAGTATAAAGGAGATAGAGAAAGCTTCTGACATAGACATCAGAAGGGAGCAGAAACGGTACTCCCCTGCTAGTTTTTATCTGGATGTTATATAGTCACTCAGATCAGATCAGATCAGTCGCTCAGTCCTGTCCAACTCTTTGCGATCCCATGAATCGCAGCACGCCAGGCCTCCCTGTCCATCACCAACTCCCAGAGTTCACTCAGACTCACGTCAATTCGGTCAGTGATGCCATCCAGCCATCTCATCCTCTGTCGTCCCCTTCTCCTCTTCTGTTAATGACAGAAATGTCTTAAGACTCAGAAAATGGCATCAGGCCTCTGATCCATAAGACGTATTTTGGGATAATTTTGGCACCAGACAAGTCATCCTGGGCAATAAAATGATTGACTTGAATCTTGTAGAAGGGCAGATTGCGGTACAAATAGTTTCGTTTACATAGATTAGGTGAGCAATGTCTGAGTATAACATAATGGTTTGTCAAGTCGGCTCTGAGCCTTAGGTGGAATCGACTTGAAGACAGAGTCTGGGGTAAATGCATAGTACATTAACATAGCTTAAAGCAAACATTTCCATAAGAAGAATGCATTGGTTAACTCAAGGTTTGAGAATAGTTAACTTCAGGTGGAACCAGGTATCATTATGGCAACACAGTATTTTAAGAGAAACCTCTTTTTAAATTAGGAGCTTCCCTCATGGCTCAGATGTTAAAAGCATCTGTTTGCAATGTGGGAGACCTGGGTTCGATCCCTGGGTGGGGAAGATCCTCTGGAGAAGGAAATGGCAACCCACTCCAGTACTCTTGCCTGGAAAATTCCATAGATGGAGGAGCCTGGTGGACTATAGTCCATGGGGTCACAGAGAGTCGGACATGACTGAGCGACATCACTTCTTTTTAAATTTGTATAGAGAAGGGGGATATATATATCTCACTAGTTTGTTTCCTCCTGCCGCTTAAGAGAGAGATAAAAATGTCTGACACTTGCAGTTTATTTCCTCCATTTGGAGACCCCTGGCCTTTCTGCCTGTTACCCTCTCATTGTTTCTGCTGCTGTTAAGTCACTTCAGTCGTGTCCGACTCTGTGAGACCCCATAGACGGCAGCCTACCAGGCTCCTCCATCCTTGGGATTCTCCAGGAAAGAATGATGGAGTGGGTTTCCATTTCCTTCTCCAATGCATGAAAGTGAAAAGTGAAAGTGAAGTCTCTCAGTCGTGTCTGACTCTTTGCGACCCCATGGACTGCAGCCTACCAGGCTCCTCCATCCATGGGATTTTCCAGGCAAGAATGCTGGAGTGGGTTGCCATTGCCTTCTCCGACCCTCTCATTAGCATTGGACATTATTTTACCACTGGATACATCTACAGCTAAGCATCATTTCCACTTTGATCCAGCCACTTCATTATTTCTCTAGCTATTAGTAATTGCCCTCCACTCTTCCCCAGTATCATAATGGACACCTTCCAACATGAGATGCTCATCTTCCAGCGTCATATCTTTTTGCCTTTTGACATTGTCCATGGGTTCAAGAATACTGGAGTGATTGGCCATTCCCTCCTCCAGTGGACCACATTTTGTCAGAAGTCTTCACTTTGACCCATCTATCTTGTCTTGGATGGCCCTGTATGGTATGGTTCATAGCTTCATTGGTTTACACAAGCCCTTTTTCCACAAGGCTGTTATTCATGAAGGTAGTTTAAGTAATTAGGGTAGTTCAAAATGGAGAATTGTCTCTAGCTTTGTGTAGAATGTTGTTTTACATATGCTCAGTCAGCAAATCATATGTAGGTTTAATGACCTTCCAAGATAGGTCAGTGAGTGCAACCAACCAGCCACTAGTGAGTAAGAATAAAGTATTAGAATTTACTGTATTTTTTTCTAACTGTAGCAACTACATCAATCTTTACTGTATTTAACACATGTGTTGATACTGACATACAATTTTGTCAAAAGGTGGAGTACATACCATCTATCGTGACCCTGATGGGTGCAGAGGAGCTGGTAATTGTTCTCACATTTGGCCTTTTGTAATCAGTGTCTTGTGACCTGTGGCAGTTTGCATGAGCTATGTTAATTTGTAGATTACATCATTCCATTGGGACCAAACTAACCTCCACAAGAGAATATATGGCTTACAAAATATTATTGCCACACAAATTGTAAAGCTTTTTTTCTAATTCTGTGAAGAATGCCATTGGAATTTGATAGGAATTACATTTCTATGGAAACACAAAAGGATCCTGAATAGCCAAGGCAATCTTGAGAAAGAAAAGTGGAGCAGGAGGAATCAGGCTCCCTGACTTCAAAGTATACTACAAAGATACAGTATTCAAAACAGTATGCTTCTGGCACAAAAAAAAATATAGACCAAAGGTACAGGATAGAAAGTCCAAATATAAACCCATTCCCCTATGGTTACTTTATGACAAAGTAGGCAATGGTGACAGCCTACTAGAGACAGCCTCTCTAGTAAGTGGTGCTGGAAAATCTGGACAGTTACATGTAAAAGAACAAAATTAGAACAGTACTTAACACTGTAACAAAAGTAAACTCAAAATGTATTAAACACCTAGATATAAGACCAGCCATTATAAAACTCTTAGAGAAAAGCACATAAAAAACACTCTTTGACATAAATCACAGCACGATCCTTTTTAGTTCACATCCTAAAATAATGAAAATAAAAACAAAAATCAACAATTGGGATCTAATGAAAGTTAAAAGCTTTTGCACAGCAAAGGAAACCATTAACAAGATGAAAAGACAACATTCAGAAGGGGAGAAAATATTTGTAAATGAAGCAAGAAACAAAGGATTAATCTCCAAAATGTACAAATAGCTCATGGAGCTCAATATAAACAAAGCAAACAATACCACTAAAAAATGGGCAGAAGACCTAAATAGGCATCTCTCCAAATAAGACATACAGATGGCCAAGAGGCACATGAAAAGATGCTCAGCATCACTAATTATTAGAGCAATGCAAATCAAAGCTACAATGAGGTATCATTTCATACTGGCCAGAATGACCATTATCAAAACATCTACAAACAATAAATGCTGGAGATGGTGTGGAGAAAAGGGAACCCTCTTACACTGACAGTGGAAATGTAGATTGGTGCAGTCATTATGGAGAACAGTATGGAGGTTTCTTAAAAAACTAAATGTAGAATTTGCATATGATCCAGCAACCCCGCTACGGGGGCATATATACTGAGGGAATCATAGCTCATAAAGACACATGTACTTCAATTTCATTGTAGCACTATTTGCAATAGCCAGGGCATGGAGATGATGTGGTTGAACCTAGAACCTGTCATACAAAGTGAAGTAAGTCAGAAAGAAAGAAATAAACTTCGTATATTAATGCATATATTGTTGCTGTTTAGTCTCTCAGTCATGTCTGACTCTTTGCAACCCCATGGACTGCAGCATTCTAGATTTCCCCGTCCTTCACCATTTCCCAGAGCTTGCTCAAACTCACGTCCATTGAGCTAGTGATGCCATCCAACCATCTCATCCTCTGCCATCCCCTTCTTCTGCCTTCAATCTTTCCCAGCATTGGGATCTCTTCTAATGAGTCGGCTCTTCCCATCAGGTGGTCAAAATATTGAAACTTCAGCATCAGTCCTTCTAATGAATATTAAAATGCATACATTAAGAATCTAGAAAAAAATGCTACTGATGAACCTATTTGTAGGGCAGGAATAGAGACACAGATGTAGAGAATGGATGTGTGGACATAGTGGGGGAAGGAGAGAGGGGAAAATTGAGAGAGTAGCCTTGACATATATACACTACAATGTGTAAAATAGCTAGCAGGAAGCTGCTGTATAGCACAGGGAACTCAGCTCTTTGCTCTGTGGTAGGGTGGAATGGGGGGAATAGGAGGGAGGCTTAAGAGGGAGTAGATATATGTATATATATGGCTGATTCACAATGTTGTACAGCAGAAACTAAAAGAAGATTGTAAAGCAATTATATTCCAATTAAAAATGGCAAAAGAGTAAACAATAAAATGTGTTATTAATACAGAATGACCAAGTAATTTATGGAAAAGGTAATGGTAAAAAATTTTGCTATTCTTGCCTCAAGAACTACATGATCAGTAGGAAAAGACAAAAAGATATGACACCAGAAGATAAACCCCTCAGGTCTGTAGGTGTCCAATATGCTCCTGGGGAAGAGCAGAGAAATAGCTCCAGAAAGAAGGAAAAGGCTGGAACATGTTGATGTATGGCAAAAACCATCACAGATTATAAAATAATTATCCTCCAATTAAAATAAACTAATTAATTTTAAAAAGATTTACCATCATATCTAATTTACACTGAAACACTGCAAGAAAATAAAGCTGAACTCATTATTTGCAAAAAAAAAAAAAAAAAGAAAGAAAGAAAGAAAAAAAGCCTGGGACAAAGTGGAAATGATGCTCAGTTGTGGAACCTGGAATGTTATGTCCATGAATCAAGGTAATATGGACGTGGTCATGCAGGAGATGGAAAAAATGAATATCAACATTTTAGGAATCAGTGGAGTAAAATGAAAAGGAATGGGCGAATTTACTTCAGATGACCATTATATATATATCTACTACTGTTGGCAAGAATCCTTTAGAAGAAATCGAGTAAACCTCTTAGTCAACAAAAGACATATATCCCCGCCCTCTTGAGCCACCCCCACCCTGAAATGCAGTACTTGGGTACAATCTCAAAAACAACAAAATGATCTCAGTCTGTTTTCAAGGCAAACCATTCAACATCGCAGTAATCCAAGTCTATATCCCAACCACTAATGCTGAGGAAGCTGATGTTGAATAGTTCTATGAAGACCTATAAGACTTTCTAGAACTAACACCAAAAAAAGATATTCCATCAGAGGGGATTGGAATGTGAAACTAAGAATTCAGGAGATACCCAGTATAGTAGGCAAGTTTTGCCTTGGAGTACAAAATGAAGCAAAGCAAAGGCTAATAGAGTTTTGCTGAGAGAGCACTCTGATCATACCAAACACACTCTTCCAACAACACAAGAGATGGACATGTATATCACCAGATGGTCAATATCAAAATCAGATTGATTATATTTTTTTCAGTCAAATATGGAGAAAATTTTTTAAAAATTTATTTATTTTAATTAGAGGCTAATTAATTTACAAAATTGTATTGGTTTTGCCATACATCAACATGGAGAAGATTTATACAGTCAGTAAAACAAGACTTAGAGCTGACAGTAGCTCAGATAATGAGCTCTTTATTGCAAAATTCAGGCTTAAGTTTGAGAAAATAGGGAAAACCACTAGGCCATTCAGATACGACCTAAATCAAATCCCTTATGATTGTATACTGGAGGTGATGAATAGATTCAAGGGATTAGATCTGGTAAACAGAGTACCTGAGGAACTATGGATGGAGATTGTAATATTGTACAGAAGGCAGTGATCAAAACTATACCAGAGAAAAAGACATGGAAGAAGGCCAAATGATTGTCTGAAGAGCCCTTATAAATAGCTGAGAAAAGAAGAGAAGAGAAAGGCAAAGGAGAAAGGGAAAGATATACCCATTTGAATGCAGAGTTCCAGAGAACGGTAAGGAGAGATACGAAAGCCTTCTTAAGTGAACAATGCAAAGAAATAGAGGAAACCAATAGAATGGGAAAGACTAGAGATCACTTCGAAAAAATTGGAGATACCAAGGGAACATTTCATGGAAAGATGGGTACAACAAAGGACAGAAATGGCAAGGACCTATCATAAGCAGAAGAGATTAAGAAGAGGTGGTAAGAATAACAGAAGAACTTTATAATAAATGTCTATAACCCAGATGACCATCATGGTGTGGTCACTTACCTAGAGCTGAACATCCTGGAGTGTGCCATCAAATTAGCCTTAAAAAAGCATTACAATGAACAAAACTAGTGGAGGTGATGGAATTCCAGCTGATCTATTTCAAATCCTGAAAGATGCTGCTGCTAAAGTGCTGCATTCAATATGGAAAAATCAGCAGTGTCCACAGGACTGGAAAAGTCAGTTTCATTTCAATCTCAAAGAATATTCAAACTATCACATAATGGCCCTCATTTCACATGCTAGCAAGGTAATGCTCAACATCCTCCAAGCTAGGCTTCAATAGTACATGAATTGAGAACTTCCAGATGCACAAGCTGGCTTTTGAAGAGATAGAGGAACCAGAGTTCAAATTGCCAACATTTGTTGGATCTTGGAGAAAGCAAAGTAATTTCAGAAAAACATCTACTTATACTTCATTGACTATGCTAAAGCATTTGACTGTGTGAATCATAACAAACTGTGGAAAATAAAGAGATGGGAATACCAGACCACCTTACCTGTCTCCTGAGAAACCTGTTTGCATGTCAAGAATCAACAGTTAGAACCAGACATGGGATGATGACAGGTTCAAAATTGGGAAAGGAATATGTCAAGGCTGTATATTATCACCCTGCTTATTTAACTTATATACAGAGTACATCATGTGAAATGTCAGGCTAGATGAATCCCAAGTTGGAATCAAGACTGCTGGGAGAAATATCAACCACCTCCGATATGCAGATGATACCACTCTAGTGGCAGAAAGCAAAGAAGAACTAAAGAGCAGCTTGATGAGGGTAAAAGGGGAGAGAAAAAAGCAGGCTTAAACCTCAACATTTAAAAAACTAAGTTCATGGCATCTGGTCCCATCATTTCATGGCAAAGACATGGGGAAAAAGTGGAAACAGTGAAAGATTTTATTTTCTTGGGCTCCAAAATCACTGTGGGTGGTGACTGCAGTCACAAAATTAAGACTCTTGGTACTTGGAGAAAAAACTATGACAAACCTAAACAGGGACATCACTTTGTCAACCAAGATCCATATAGTCAAAGCTATGGTTTCTCCAGAAGTCGTGTATGTATGCGAGTTGTACCATAAAGAAGGCTGAGCACTAAAGAATTGATGCTTTCAAAATGTGGCACTGGAGAAAACTCCTGAGAGTCCATTGGACAGCAAGGAGATCAAACCAGTCAATCCTAAAAGAAATCAATCTTGAACATTCGTTGGAAGGTCTGATGCTGAAGTTCCAATCCTTTGGCCACCTGATGCAAGGAGCTGACTCACTGGAAAAGACCCTGATGCTGGGAAAGAGTGAAGGTAAATGGAGAAGAGAGTGACAAAGAATGAGATTGTTGGATGGTATCACCAACTCAATGGACATAAGTTTGAAGAAACTGCGGGAAATAGTGATGGACAGAGAAACCTGGCATGCTGCAGTCCATGCGGTCACAGGGATTTGAATATGACCTAGTGACTGAACAGCAGCAAATAATTTATCACCAAACCTGGGTCACCTAAAAGCTACATAGGTTGCTACTAATAATTACAACCTATGACATATGTAGACCTCTCTCAATCAAGCCTGAACATATGACCACTGTGTGAACTCATGATTTAAGAAAAAGAGATTATTGCCAAGAAACCTTGATTGAGATAATATTAATATTGTTGATGTAATACTAATCAGTTAACAATAAAGTCTGAGTTGACATGTCTCCTAGTCCAAGTATGAGCTTTTAATTTGTCCTATTAGAAGTAAAACATGATCATGATACTGTCAGATTTGTCAACTTCTTTTGTTTGGTCAGTGCAGAAAGGCACTCAAGTACCATATGTCAGAATCCCCTACCTTAAATAGATTTCTCCTAAAATCCATCAGTGACTCTCCTTTTTCATTTACAATATGATTGATTTGTGAAATGTGATTCATAACAGAAATTGTTAAACTATGACCCTTAGACTAAATCTAGCCCACAAGAATAGTCTCTACATCTTAAATAGTTGGCAAAAAGAATACTTCTTGAGATGTGAAAATTATATGAGATTCAAGTTTCAATATCTATGGATAAAGTTCTATTGAAACTCAACCATCCTCATTATTATTATTTTAAATATTATCTATGCCTGGTTTTGCAGTATAGCAGCAGAGCTGATTAGTTGCAACAGAGACCAAATGATCTACAATGCCTAAAATATTTATTATCTGGTCTTTGGAAAAAAAATGTTTGACAACTCTTGGGTTATATAAATATTGTAAAACTCATATGATATATAAAGTAAATATCTTGATATAAAATTTTAAAACATTCATTGCAGGATTATTACTCAAAAGTGGTCTCATGAGTAAGTGGCAGACATGTTCTAGTTGCCTAGAATGTATCACTGAAGAAAATGAGGTGCCAGCCCTTATGGAACTTACATTCTGGCAAGGGGAAACTGTAAAAAATCAATCAACATAATAAATAAGTAAATTATAGAGCATGTTGGAAGATGGTAAGTTCTATGGAAAAAGAAAAGGTAGAGAGGACGGAGAATACACCTGGTAGAATAGGGGATAGGTGTGCTTTGTTCTGGAGAAGGAAATGGCAACCCACTCCAGTGTTCTTGCCTGGAGAATCCCATGGACAGAGAAGCCTGGTAGGCTGCAGTCCATGGGGTCGCACAGAGTCGGACACGACTGAAGCGACTTGGCAGCAGCAGCAGCAGTACTTTCTTCTTCAATTTGTTTCCCTAACTTTAGTAATTTATTATCATTTTTCTTCCAAATTTCTTTTGTAAATATAGGACCAATCATATACTTTAAGTATTTTCTGTTTTAAGACACTTGATAGAGGGGAAGGCGCCAAGATGGCGGAGGAGTAGGACAGGGAAACACTTTCTCCCCACAAATTCATCAAAAGAGCATTTAAACGCCGAGTAAATTCCACAAAACAACTTCTGAATGCCGGCAGAGGACATCAGGCACCCAGAAAAGCAACCCAACTCCTCGAAAGGAGGTAGGAAAAAATATTAAAGACAATAAAAGAGACAAAGAGGGAGGGACGGAGTTCCGTCCGGGAAGGAGTCTTAAAAGAGAGAAGTTTCCAAACACCAGGAAACCTTCTCACTGCCGAATCCGTGCGAGCTTTGGAAGCACAGAGGACAACATAACAGGGAGAAAAAATAAATAAACAATTAAAACTCGCAGATTGCAGGCCCTACGATAACTCCTCCAGCGGAGAAGCAGCGCAGACGCCTGCATCCGCCATTAGCAGCGGGGCTGGGCAGGAGGCGCGGCACAGGCTGCATCGCTTAGAGTAAGAATCTGGCCCGAATACCTGAGCGCTATTTGAGCGAAATAATTTGGGCTAGCAAACCAGACTGTGGGATATCTACCATGCGAAAAAGCCAGCCTAACCTAAGACACCGCCAGCCAGCGTCGGAACAAAGGACTAAACAGAGGTAGCCGGCTGCAAACCTTCCCCCCTCCGCTGACAGGCAGCCAGAGCGGAAGGGGGCAATCGCAGCCCCAGAGAGACATTATCTATAAAACTGGCTTCTTTGCTAACTAAAACTTATTGGGGTCTGGGCGGTCAACATCTGCCTGAGAAGGTGCGCCGGTTTTACACCCAGATAACCAAGTGGCGGGAGGCGATAAGTCGCAGCATTGCGCTCGCCAAACACCTCATCACCTGAGCTGCTCGGACCTGGGAAGAGCACAAAAAGCGCAGCCCCAGCTGAGTCTGCGCCTCTGAGGACTACCTGAGTGCCTGAACCTGAGCGGCTTGGACCTGGGAGGTGCATGCAACCCAGGGCCAGCCTCGGATTGTTCCCAGCGGAACAACCTGGAGCTTGAGCAGTGTGGGCAGGGAGGCTACACGCGCCGTGGCGAGGGGCAGACCCAGTGTGGCTGAGGCACTGCGGCGCCGCGCCAGTGTCATTTGTTAGCAGCATCCCTCCCTCCCTCCCCATAGCGCGACTGAACAAAGAGAAGAAATACAGCTCCACCCACAGAACACCGACACAAGCTTCCCTAACCAGGAAACCTTGACAAGCCACCTCTACATACCCACACACAGCGAGGAAACGCCACAGTAAAGAGAACTCCACAAACTGCCAGAATACAGAAAGGACTCCCAAACTCAGCAATTTAAACAAGATGAAGAGACAGAGGAATACCCAGCAGATAAAGGAACAGGATAAATGCCCACCAAACCAAACAAAAGAGGAAGAGATAGGGAATCTACCTGATAAAGAATTCCAAATAATGATAGTGAAATTGATCCAAAATCTTGAAATTAAAATGGAATCACAGATAAATAGCCTGGAGACAAGGATTGAGAAGATGCAAGAAAGGTTTAACAAGGACCTAGAAGAAATAAAAAAAGAGTCAATATATAATGAATAATGCAATAAATGAAATTAAAAACACTCTGGAGCCAACAAATAGTAGAATAACAGAGGCAGAAGATAGGATTAGTGAATTAGAAGATAGAATGGTAGAAATAAATGAATCAGAGAGGATAAAAGAAAAACGAATTAAAAGAAATGAGGACAATCTCAGAGACCTCCAGGACAATATTAAACGCTACAACATTCAATCATAGGGGTTCCAGAAGAAGAAGACAAAAAGAAAGACCATGAGAAAATACTTGAGGAGATAATAGTTGAAAACTTCCTAAAATGGGAAGGAAATAATCACCCAAGTCCAAGAAACCCAGAGAGTCCCAAACAGGATAAACCCAAGGAGAAACACCCCAAGACACATATTAATCAAATTAACAAAGATCAAACACAAAGAACAAATATTAAAAGCAGCAAGGGAAAAACAACAAATAACACACAAGGGAATTCCCATAAGGATAACAGTTGATCTTTCAATAGAAACTCTTCAAGCCAGGAGGGAATGGCAAGACATACTTAAAATGATGAAAGAAAATAACCTACAGCCCAGATTACTGTACCCAGCAAGGATCTCATTCAAGTATGAAGGAGAAATCAAAAGCTTTTCAGACAAGCAAAAGCTGAGAGAATTCTACACCACCAAACCAGCTCTCAACAAATACTAAAGGATATTCTCTAGACAGGAAACACAAAAATGGTGTATAAACTCAGACCTAAAACAATAAAGTAAATGGCAACGGGATCATACTTATTAGTAATTACCTTAAACATAAAATGGGTTGAATGCCCAACAAAAAGACAAAGACTGGCTGAATGGATACAAAAACAAGACCCCTACATATGTTGTCTACAAGAGACCCACCTCAAAACAGGGACACATACAGACTGAAAGTGAAGGGCTGGAAAAAGATTTTCCATGCAAATTGGGACCAAAAGAAAGCAGGAGTCACAATACTGGGTATCAGATAAATTAGACTTTAAAACAAAGGCTGTGAAAAGAGACAAAGAAGGTCACTACATAATGATCAAAGGATCAATCCAAGAAGAAGATATAACAATTATAAATATATTTCCACCCAACATGGGAGCACCGCATATGTAAGACAAATGCTAACAAGTATGAAAGGAGAAATTAACAATAACACAATAATAGTGGGAGACTTTAATACCCCACTCACACTTATGGATAGATCAACTAAACAGAAAATTAACAAGGAAAAAAAAAAAAAAAACATGTATCTATAAAGCTCACTAAAGCAAAGCACAGTAAAATGAGGTATGGCAATAAAAGGCATTAAATTTATCAAATAAAAAATAAATAAATAAAGTGCTGAAAAATTAAAAAAATAAATAAATAAAACGATAGTTGTAATTATTAAAAAAAAAAAAAAGGAGATAGATGAGAAAAAGTATGGCTGTAAGCTACTGGACTCTTGAACTTCTGGTGCTAACTAAAAAAAGTAATATACACACTTTAAGCAAACCAAAGCATAGAAGAATTTTTAGCATCTGTGTTCCCTAACCAACAATAGCTTTCTCTTCCTCTCTAAACTTAAACACCTACCCAATTTCTTTGTATAAATTTTTCTTTAAAAGAATAAACAAAAAGCAATCATGCTTAAAAAAAAAAAAAAAAAAATAGGATTAATTAAAGGAGATTGTCTACACAAAATATATATATATGTGTGTGTATATATATATATATACTTTTTCCTATTGATATCCACATATTCCACCTTCAAAAAACAATAAAAAACAGCAAGTGAATATACTGTATAATATAGATTTATTAATAATTATATATTGATTCTACTTCCTTTTGGCTGTTATTCATTTATTTATTCAAAAAACATTTATCAAATGTTTATCTTATGTCTGGCACTGAGTTAGTCAGTGCAATGTGCCCATGAGAATGACAAGTGTGATGGACATCTGGACAGTGGATACGGATAAGTGACAAGGGCCCACAGGAGGGTCAAAAAAGGCAGATCATTGATCTAGGGATCAGAAAATTCTAAAAAATTTTAAAAATTCTAAAAATGGGCTTCCCTGGTGGCTCAGATGGTAAAGAATCCACCTATAACGTGAGAAACCTGGGTTCAATCCCTAGGTTGGGAAGAAACCCTGGAGAAGGAAATGGCAACCCACTCCAGTATTCTTGCCTGGAGAATCCCCATGGACAGAGGAGCCTGGCGGGCTACAGTCCATGGGGTCGCAGTCGGACATGACTGAGCGACTAAACACACAGCGCAAATAGCTTATGAGTAGTTGCTGGATAGGCAAAATGGAGCAAGAGGAAGGAGACCAGTATTTAAACCACAGTGAACACGTTTGAAAGTAAAAGTGAGATGAAAAGTATAATCAAAGATCAGTGCTGTATTTCTGATAAGGAAACAGTGAGAAAATGGAAAATCTGGTTAGCTAGGGTTATATAATAAATAATGTATAGCCTTTGTTGAAGAATTTGTACATTTTTCCTAAATTTAACGTGAAGCCAGTTGAGGGGGGCTGGTGACAACTTATGTTTTGGAAAATTAACCTATGCTGCTTTCAGGGAAATGACTGAGAACTGTCACTTACCCAAACGGGAATTAACAATTGCCGTTTTATATATATATATATATATATATATATATACAAAATATATATGCCTTGTATATGTAACAAAAACAAGGATGGTTGGGAGAAGTAGAAGAGTTGTTCATATTTAAAAGATGGAGTCAATAGAGTTTGGTGATTGATAATGATAGACAAATGAATGGCTATGTCTGATTTCTGACTTCTTGGCAATTAGATTTATGGTGCTATCAATCAAAAAAAAAAAAAAAAAAAAGACACTTGATAGAAAACAAAATTCCTAACTATAGGACTTATGTGTCCTCTGTGTTACTGGGAAAGAAAAAGAAGAAATCCAGATAAAATGTTGTAAACCTTGGAACACTTCCAGAAACAGAAACTCAATTGTAAAGATGATTGAGGAGACTCCTTTGCAGATAATGTATATAATCTTCTAAGCTGAACCCTGGGTACAGATCAGTAGTTTTCCAACATATTAAATGGAAATAAGTAATTTTTTTTTTAACAATGTCCTGTTGTAGCATTGTATCAATAATAGTAGCTCATCTAACAGCTAGCTATTCTATGGCCCAACAAGTGAAAAACCATTCACCAATACAATTTCTAATCAATCTTTTAACTACTCAAAAGAATCTGTGTTTAGACAGTTTAGAACATCTCCTGCCTCTCACAGTTGGGAGGCTCTGAACAATCACATGTGGCCGGAAAAACCTATTCAGGCAGGCTAGAGGATTTCCAAAGGAGTTTGTAGGTTAAACACTGTCACACCCAGGAATTATTAACTGGAACTGTAAGCTAACTCTTTTTTCAGAGAGAGGTAGTGGGGAGAGCCCCCCGTAAAGTCAGAGGTTTAGGTGAAAGCACAAGCAGAAAGGAGGCAGACTCTGGTTTTGGGGGTATATGCTCGAGAATTTCCAGGGGGACTCCTGAAGCTCGATCCCGCCTTTGCGTATGCCGAGCCTCCTTCCTCATGACCTTTGTCATGGGCGGAGTTCCTCACTGGCTCCCAGCAGTGATAGAATTCCAGTTGAGCTATTCCAGATCCTGAAAGATGATGCTGTGGAAAGTGCTGCACTCAATAGGCGGTGCATGGGCTTATTTCTGGGCTTTCTATCTGTTCCATTGGTCTATATTTCTGTTTTTGTGCCAGTACCATACTGTCTTGATGACTGTAGCTTTGTAGTATAATCTGAAGACAGGAAGATTGATTCCTCCAGCTCCATTCTTCTTTCTCAAGGCTGCTTTGGCTATTCTGAGTGTTTGTGTTTCCATATGAATTGAGAACTTTTTTGTTCTAGTTCTGTGAAGAATGCCATTGGTAATTTGATAGGGATCATATTGAGTCTGTAGATTTCATTTCATAGTATAGTCATTTTCACAATATTGATTCTTCTTACCCAGAAACATGGGATATCTCTCCATCTGTTTATGTCATCTTTGATTTATTTCATCAGTGTCTTATAATTTTCTGGGTACAGTTATTTTGTCTCCTTAAGTAAGTTTATTCCTAGATATCTAATTCTTTTTGTTGCAATGGTGCATGGGATTGATTCCTTAATTTCTCTTTCTGATTTTTCATTGTTAGTATATAGAAATGCAAGTGATTGCTGTGTATTGATTTTGCATCCTGCGACTTTGCTAAATTCACTGATTAGCTCTGCTAATTTTCTGATAGCATTTCTCAGGTTTTCTACATAAAGTATCATCTCATCTGCAAACAGTGAGAGTTACTTCTTTTCCAATCTGGATTCATTTTCTTTCTTTTTCTTCTCTCGTTGTAGCTCGAGCTTCCAAAACTATGTTGAACAATAGTGGTGAAAATGAACACCCTTGTCTTGTTCCCGATCTTAGGGGCAATGCTTTTAGTTTTTTCACCATTGAGAATAATGTTTGCTGTAGGTTTATCATACATGGCTTTTACTAAGTTGAGGTAGGCTCCTTCTATGCCCATTTTTTGAAGAGTTTTAATCATAAGTGGGTGCTGAATTTTGTCAAAGGCTTTTTCTGCATCTGAGATTATCAAATGGTTTTTATCTTTCAATTTGTTAATATGGTGTATCACATTGGTTGATTTGCATATATTGAATAATCCTTGCATCCCTGGAATAAACCCAACTTGATCATAGTGAATGAGCTTAATGTGTTGTTAAATTCTGTTTGCTAAAATTTTGTTGAGGATTTTTGCATTTATGTTCATCAGTGATATTGATTTACAGTTTTCTTTTTTGGGGTTGTCTTTGTCTGGTTTTGGTATCAGGGTGATGGTGGCCTTGTAGAATGAGTTTGGAAGTGCTCCTTCCTCTGCAATTTTTGGAAAGAATTTTAGAAGGATAGTCATTAGCTCTTCTCTAAATGTTTGATAGAATTCTCCTGTGAAGCCATCTGGTCTTGTGCTTTTGTTTTTTGGGAGATTTTTGATCACAGCTTCAATTTCATTATCTGTAATTGGGTTGTTCATAATTTCTATTTCTTCCTAGTTCAGTCTTGGAAGATTGAACGTTTCTAAGACTCTGCCCATTTCTTCCAGGTTATCTGTTTTGTTGCCATATAGTTGATCATAATAGTCTCTTATAATCCTTTGTATTTCTGCCTTGTCTGTTGTAACCTCTCTTTTTTCATTTCTAATATTGTTGATTTGATTCTTGTCTCTTTTTTCTTGATGAGTCTGGATAAAGGTTTGCCGATTTTGTTTATCGTCTCAAAGAACCAGCTTTTAGTTTTATTAATCTTCACTATTGTTTCTTTCATTACTTTTTCATTTATTTCTGCTCGGATCTTTATGATTTCTTTCCTTCTGCTATTTTTTTTTGGGGGGGTTCTTTTTTCAGTTGTTTTAGGTGTAAAGTTAGGTTGTTTATTCAATGGTTTTCTTGTTTCTTAAGATAGAATTGTTTTGCTATAAACTTCTCTCTCAGAAATGCTTTCACTGAATCCCATAGGTTTTGATTTGTAGTGTTTTCATTGTCATTTGTTTCTAGGAATTTTTTGATTTCCCTTTTGATTTCTTCAGTAATGTGTTGGTTATTTAGAAACATATTGTTTAATTTCCATGTGCTTGTGTTTTTTTGCAGTTTTTTTCTTGTGATTGATATCTAGTCTCATAGTGTTGTTGTCAGAAAAGATGCATGATGCTATTTAAATTTTCTTAAATTTACTGAGATTTGACTTGTGATCCAAGATGTGGTCTATCCTGGAGAATGTTCCATGTCCACTTGAGAAGAAAGTGTATTCTTCTGCATTTGGATAGGATGTCCTGAAGCTATCAAGGAGATCCATATCATCTAATGCATCATTTAAGACTTGTATTTCCTTATTAATTTTCTGTTTTGATAATCTGTCCATTGGTGTGAGTGGGGTGTTAAAGTCTCCTACTATTATTGCATTACTGTCAATTTCTCCTTTTATGTCTGTCAGTGTTTGTCTTATGTATTGAGGTGCTCTTATGTTGGGTGCATAGATATTTACAATTGTTATGTCTTCCTTTTGGATTGATCCCTTGATTATTACATAGTGTCCTTCCTTATCTCCTGTAATCTTCTTTATGTTAAGGTCTATTTTGTTTGATATGTGGATTGCTACTCCAGCTTTCTTTTTTTCCCATTTGCATGGAATATATTTTTCCATCCTCTCAATTTCAGTCTATATGTGTCTTTAGGTCTGAAGGGGGTTTCTTGTAGACAACATATGTAATGGTCTTATTTTTTTATCCATTCAACCAGTCTGCATCTTTTGGTTGGAGCGTTTAATCCATTTACATTTAAAGTAATTATTGATATATAGGTTCCTATTGCCATTTTCTTAATTGTTTGGGGTTGAATTTTTAGATATTTTTCTTCTCTTGTATTTCTTGACTATATAAGTCCCTTTAATATTTGTTATAAAGCTGGTTTTGATACTGAATTCTCTTAACTTTTGCTTGTCTGAAAAACTTTTTATTTCTCCATCAATTTTTAATGAGATCTCTGCCAGGTACAGTAATCTTGGTTGTAGATTTTCCTCTTTTAGTACTTTAAATATATCCTGCCATTCTTCTGACCTGCAGAGTTTCTGCTGAAATATCAGCTGTTAAACATACAGGATTTCCTTTGTATGTTACTTGTTGTCTTTCCCTTGCTGCTTTTAATATTCTTTCTTTGTGTTTAATCTTTGTTAGTTTGATTAGTATGTGTCTTGGCATGTTTCTTCTTGGTTTTATCCTGTATGGGACTCTTTGTGCCTCCTGGACTTGATTGACTTTTTCCTTTTCCGTGTTGGGGAAAATTTCAACTATAATCTCTTCAAAAATTTTCTCATACCCTTTCTTTTTTTTTTTTTTTTATTTTTATTTTTTTTTAAACTTTATATAATTGTATTAGTTTTTTTTCTCTTCTTCTGGGCCCCTATTATTCAAATGTTGGTGCATTTAATATTGTCCCAGAGGTCTCTGAGACTGTCCTCAGTTCTTTTCATTCTTTTTACTTTATTCTGCTCTTCAGAAGGTATTTCCACCATTTTATCTTCCAGCTCACCAATTCGTTCTTCTGCTTCAGATATTCTGCTATTGGTTCCTTCTAGAGTATTTTTAATTTCGGTAATTGTGTTGTTTGTCTCTGTATGTTTATTCTTTAATTTTTCTAGGTCTTTGTTAATTTATTCTTGCATTTTCTCCGTTCTGTTTTCAAGTTTTTTTTTTTTTTAAAATCACATTTACTATCACTATTCTGAATTCTTTTTCAGGTAGTTTGCCTATTTCCTCTTCATTTATTTGAACTTCTGTGTTTCTAGTTTGTTCCTTCATTTGTGTAGTATTTCTCTGCCTTTTCATCATTATTATTTTTTTAAACTTATTTTGGTTGAGGTCTCCTTTTCCCAGCCTTCAGACTTCCCTGGCTCAGACCGTAAAGCATGTGCCTACAATGCGGGAGACCCAGGTACAATCCCTGTGTCGGGAAGATCTCCTGGAGAAGGAAATGGCATCCCACTCCAATATTCTTGCTTTGAAAATCCCATGGACAGAAAAGCCTGATAGGCTACAGTCCATGGGGTCGCAAAGAGTTGGACACGACTGAGTAACTTCACTTTCTTTCTTTCTTTCCCAGGCTTCAAGGTTGAATTTTTTCTTCCTTTTGGTTTCTACCTCCCTAAGGTTGGTGCAGTGGATTGTTTAAGCTTTGTATAAGGTGAGATTTATGCTGAGTTTTTCTGTTTGTTTGTTTGTTTTTCCTCTGATGGGCAAGGCTGTGTGAAGTGGTAATCCTGTGTGTTGATGATTAGGTTTTATTTTTGTTTTGTTTCTTGTTTGGATGAGGCATCCTGCACAGGGTGATACTACTGGTTGGGTGATGCCAACCAGTATTCAAGTGGTTTCTTTTGTGGGAGTTCTCACTATTTGATACTCCCATGGGTTAGTTTTGTGGTAGTCTATGGTCTTGGAGTCAGTGCTCCCACTCCAAAGGCTCAGGTTTGATCTCTGTTTAGAAACTAGTTTTTGTAGCTCAGAAATGGCTCACTTCCTGCTTCACTCTTCAAAGCTGTTGTGTTCTATAAATGAAGCAGCTACTCCTTCCAAGAACAGAGTAGCGGTCAGCCCCCCATGACCTGCCTCCGGCAGTGGACTGCCCTTAGAGACTTCAGCAGGGGGATTCCCCAAGTTCCTGGCTGCTTAAGGGCCCAATGGGCACCTTGTCTACCTCAGCTCCTGAGTGCCAACTGCCACGTCCACCCATCATCTTACCATCTCATTCTCACCATTTGCTTTTTAATTATATGTACAGTTTGTTTGAGACAATTCTTTAAGAGTCATTCTGATCTCATTGGGCTTCCCAGGTGGTGCTAGTGGTAAAGACCCCACCTGCCAATGCAGGAGACACAAGAAATGTGGGTTTGATCCTTTGGTAGGGAAGATCCCTGGAGGAGGGCGAGGCAATCCACTCCAGTATCCGATCCATTCTCCAGTATTTTAGCCTAGAGAATCCCTTGAACAGAGGAGACTGGCAGGCTACAGTCAGACATGACTGAAGCAATTTAGCACGCATGCACTGATCTTATTTGTAAAGATGGAAACAGGTGAAGATGACATTGCCACTGTCATCTGTATCCAATCCAGGGCTAAGTTGAAGCTGGAAAGGTTCACTCCACTCAGTTTTGTCTTCTCCTCAGAGTATCTCTCTCTCATTATTTCTGTAACCCCTTCATTCACAACTTATGGAGTTCCCTCTATGTATGGAAATCTGCTAGGTACCAACAAAGACACAAAAACAAATGAAGAATTCAAAGCAAGAAAGAAAATAAAACAGAAGATAAAAATCCCAATGTTTGCAGAATTTGCATTGTGGAAGAAATACTCATAAAATTAGACTTTATCAGAATTTCTGAGTTCAGCAATCTTTCTTTAAATTTTTATTTCTTCATTAAGAAGTATAAATAAATACAATTTATCATGTCAATGAAAAAATGTACTTTTTAAAGTGGGTCTACCCACTAAAACAATCTTTCACTAGCATAGTCCTTGGAAAAAACTAGTAATTGTAGCTTCAGATTTCTTTTTAGGTTTAACTCTTTTAAAAATGAATTATAATTGACACATGACATATTAGCTTCAGGTGTAAAACATAAAGTTTCAATATTTGTATATATTGCAAAATTATCACCACAGCAAGTGTAGTTAACATCTATTACCACACATAATTATAAATTTTTTTCTTAAGATAAAGACTTTTAAGATCTACTCTTTTAACTTTCAAATATACAACACAGTATTATTAACCATAGTCACCATGCTGTACACTACATCCACAGGACTTTATTTTATAACTGGAAGTTTTTATCTTTTCATCCTCTTCATTCATTTCACTCACCTCCTACCCTCTGCCTCTAGCCACCACCAACCTGTTCTCTGTATGCTTAAAAAAAAAAAAAGATTCCACATATAACAGATCACACAGTATTTACTTTTCTTTCTGTGACTTATTTCACTTAATATAATATCCTCAAGATCCAGTATATTTAATTCAGTCATGTTTCATTTATCCTTTTAAAAGGACCTCTGTAGATTGAATAATGCATTATTTGAATGCCTGTACCATGGTCACCTGTAATGTCATGTGAAAGTCTCTTCAGTGACACCTAGACAATTTTTCTCCCTGCTAACTTTCCCTCTGATTATTTACTTGAATATAATATGCAATGCCCAAATTTACAGAGGTGCCAGATTATTATATTAATTAAATATTTTAAGGTGATGGTAATATGAAGAGGAAAAATTTTTCGGAATCATATAAAACAATTTTATAACTTGAATAGTCTGCCTGCATCTCCTTAGATTCCTTACCCTCTGAGCCACCTGGAAAGCCCTGAATAGAGTTTACATAATATAAGAAAGGGTTTCTCTGCTGGCTCATATGGTAAAGAATCTGTCTGCAATGCAGAAGACCCAGGTTCTATCCCTGGATGGGGAAGATTTCCCAGAGGAGGGAATGGCAAACCATTCTATTTGTTTGTTCAAACAAGTTCAAACTCTTGTTTGGAGAATCCCATGAACAGAGTAACCTGGCGGGCTACAATTTATGAAGTCACAAAGAATTGGACATGACTGAGCGACAAACACTAAGCCACTTATATAAAAACAACATATTTTATGGAATAGAATCAGATATTTTATTTTAAAATCAACGCAAAGTATCTTTGTTTCTTCCCATTTTGTACAAGGCTCAGTGTTTTGTCCTTGAAAGATATTTGTTTACAGAAAAAGTTGTGTGTGTGTGTATGTTGAATAACTGTGTTTAATCAAGTCAGATACAGTCTGTGGGGAACAGAAAATTGAAGCAGAAAGCCCATTAAGAAATCAGAAGGAAGTTACCAGGTTACAGACTCAATGCAGCCAATAAATATATTAAATAATTAATATAAATAATTAAATAAAATTTAAAAATGGAATAAAGATGAGAGGTCAGGAGCTTAACACTAGGTGGAGAAGAAGAAATATTGGATCACAAGAGGATCAAAATAAGACAGAAATCAAGTCTCAGATTACAGTGCCTTGGACTTAAAACAGATTCCACTTGGTGGTATCACCTACAAGCTATTGAACTTACAGAATCTTGACAGGATCAGATTTTTCTGAGAAACACTGAAGCAGAATAGAATTTTATGGTCCCCTCACCCCACCCCATTTCCCCAGTTAGCCTTGGTGAATAAATTTCAGCCAACAAATGTTTAATCAGAGAAATGAGAAAATGCAGAAGCAAAGGAACAGTCAAAGAAAACCACATAATAATAGTTTGGTCATTAAGTACAGTCGAGAACCTTTAGTCCCTTCTCAAGGACTTTAGATAATATCATGAGACGTATCCCATGAGCTGTCTTATAAATACTGAAGCCCCTACAAAGTGGAGGAAGGTGGAAGAAGTTTACTACATGATGACCAGATTGTAGCCCTGACATAAGTTGCCTCAAGGAAATGGGAACAAACTACCTCTAGGGACTGAAGGTTAACTGTACTTCAAACAATCAAGATGAAACTGATTAGACCATCGATGACCTATTTCAAAATGACTGTTAGAGCTGACTGCACTGTTTCTGCATATAGCCCCTCCATCCATTTATGAAAGCTCTTGTCCACTAATTATCAGTGGGGGTGGGGGAGTTGGTGTTTGGATGGAAACCTGCCTTCCCCATCCCCAGTTGCTGATATCCAAAATAAAACAAACTTTCTTTTTCACCAACCTGGCCTCTTTATTGGCCTTTAAGTGGCAACCTGCCAAAGCCACTTGTCTCTAGGATTATCCCTGTTTCTCCCCTACTTGGCACTGGCTGCTAACCTATGTTTTTCCTTGGTGGAATGGAAATGTACACCTGCATCAGCTGGTGAGTCCCAGGACTGAGTAAATCCACCAGTGGGCACTCAAGCAAATGTCCCTTTTGAGCACCACGTATTATTTGGGTATTTTGCCAACTGGAAGGAACATGTGGCTGATGCTAAGGATCATTTTGTAGGCAATGATTGGTATTTGGGTATTTACCAATTAAGTCTTATCTCTGTCTACCCTAGAGGGTCATTTGTGAGCACTGAGTGTCTCTTGGGCATTTTGCTAATTGATTCTGCCATGTGTTTACCATTGATGAATGTGTTGGAGAAATGTTTTTTTGGGGACTCTGCATCTGTCATCCTCTCAAAAGATTTGGGACAGATTTGTGTTTCAGTGTGTGAATGTGTATTCCATCTGTGTGATTGATATTCTTGTTGCATTTTGTAAATTGTGAAATTCAGGTTCTATTCATTAAGAAAACATTTGTTATGACATTACAACTAAGGAGAAAGAAAAATTAACCAATTCATGGCAACAGCATTTTTAAGACTCTAGAAAAAATTGTTTAAGATGAAACTTTTTGAAATTCTAAAACTGGTTCTTTTGGCACATGCAGTGAAAGTTTCCTTAATAAAATACTTTCCCCCCCAAAATTTTGAGCTGGAGAGACCAAAAATATGTTTAGGAGAAAACTTGAAGTTAACTCTACTATGTCCTTGACACACAAACATAACTCATATTACTTGGGATATCAGGCTTGGGTTAATAAGTAAAAGCCATATATGAAATGAATCACCAGTCCAGGTTTGATGCATGATACTGGATGCTTGGGGCTGGTGCACTGAGACGACCCAGAGGGATGGTAGGGGGAGGAGGAGGAGGAGGGGTTCAGAATGGGGAACACATGTATACCTGTGGTGGATTCATGTTGATGTATGGCAAAGCCAATGCAATATTGTAAAGTAGTTGACCTCCAATTAAAATTAAAAAAACAAACAAACAAAAAAAAACTAAAAGCCAAGGGGAAGAAAAGGAGAAAAGAAAAAAAGTCATTTAAAAGTGTAAATTTTAAATAAACTGATAAGTTTACTTGCAATGTCTAATGCATTCCAATTCCAAAGAAGTGTAGTGCCAAAGAATGTACAAACTACTATACAATTGTGCTTATTTTCCATGCTAGTAAGGTTAAGCTAAAAATCCTTCAAGCTAGGCTTCAGCAGTATGTGAACTTAGAACTTCCAGATGTGACAAGCTAGGTTTAGAAAAGGCAGAGGAATCAAAGATGGCAATAATCGTTGGATCATAGAGAAGCAAGCAAATTCCAGAAAAAAACATCTATTTCTGCTTCAGTGACTACACTAAAGCCTTTGGCTGTGTGTATTACAACAAACTAGAAAATTCTTGAAGAGATGGGAATACCAAAACATTTTGGTTTAATAAAGTTGTTAAATTTCTTGTGTATGTTATAAATGCATGCTTTACAAAGTTTCTATAATTCTTCATATGTTTAAACAAAAGTCATCTCTGTATTGTCAAACATGGTAACTAATGTCTTGTGTTGCTGGGTTTGCTAAATCTTTTTCTGAAAAAAAAGGAAGCTAGAGGTTGAAAAATGGCTTTAGAAAGAAAGAAAGACTATTATTTAACCTTTATTGATTCTAAATGAAGAATTGTGATTTGGGAAATTAAATAAACCTCTACCTAAAGTATTGTTGTTGTTTAGCCACTAAATTGTTTCTGACTCTGTGTGATCCCATGGATGCCAGGCTCCTCTGTCCATGGGATTTCCCAGACAAGAATATCAGAGTGGGTTGCCATTTCCTTCTCCAGGGTCTTCCTGACCCAGGAATCAGACCTGCATCTCCTGCATTGGCAGGTGGATTCTTTTACCAGGGAAGTCCACTCTTATATATAGAAAACTCTAAAGACTCTACCAGAAACTCTTAGAGCTAATAAATGAATTTGGTAAGGTTGTAGATTCAAAATCAACACACAAAAACTAGACAGCTTCATGCCAAAAATTAAATTAGAACACTTCCTAATACTATACACAAAAATAAACTCAAAATGGATTAAAGATCTAAATGTAAGGCCGGAAAGTATAAAATGCTTAAAGAAAAGCACAGGCAGAAAACTCTTTGAAATAAATTAGAGCGAACCTCTTTGACCCACCTCATACAGTAATGAAAATAAAAACAAAAATTAAAAAAAAAAAACCTAATTAAACTTAAAAGCTTTTTCATAGTAAACTATAAGCAAAATGAAAAGACACCTCTTAGAATGGAAGAAAATAATTGAAAACAAAACAACTGCAAAGGATTACTATCCAAAATATACAAGCAGTTCATGCAGCTCTACATCAGTAAGACAACCCACTCAAAAAATGGGCAGAATACCTAAACAGACACTTCTTCAAAGAAGACATACAGATGGCCAACAAGCACATGTTCAATATTGTTCATTTAAAAAGAAATGCATACCAAAACTGAATTGAGGTATCACCTCACACTGGTCAGAATGGCCATCATTGAAAAATCTATAAACAATAGATGCTGCAGAGAATATGGAGAAAAGGGAATCCTTTTGCACTTTTGGTGGAAATGTAAATTGATACAGTCACTATGGAGAACAGCATGGAGGTTTGTTTTAAAGCTAAGAGTAAACCTAACATATGACACACCAACCCCACTACAGGGTATACATCCTGAGAAAACCATAATTCAGACACATGTACCTCGATGTTCATTACAGCATTATTTACAATAGCCAAGGAATGGAAACAACCTAGATGTTTATCAATAAATGAACAGATTAAGAAGTTGTGGTACTATTCAGGAGTTGTGGTATTACTCAGCCATAAAAAGGAACAAAACTTGAGTCAGTTGTAGCGAGGTGGATGAACCTCGAGGCTGTCATACAGAGTGAAGTGAGTCAGAAAGAGAAAAATATCGTATGTGAACACACACACACACACACACACACATATGTGGAATTTAGAGAAATGGTACTGATGAACCTATTTCCAGGGCAGGGATAGACACTAGACATAGAGAATGAACTTGTGGACATAGCAGGGGAAGGAGAGAGTGGGATGAATTGAGAGCAGTATTCACACACACACACACACACACACACACACATATATACTAACACATGTAAATAGATAGCACTTCCTGTATAGCACAGGAAGTTCAGCTCACTGCTCTGTGATGTCCTAGAGAGGTGGGATGGCAGGGTGGGAGAGAGGCGCAAGAGAGAGTGTATGTATACTTATATTTGATTCATGAGAAACCTATATGCAGGTCAGGAAGCAACAGTTAGAACTGGACATGGAACAACAGACTGGTTCCAAATAGGAAAAGGAGTACATCAAGGCTGTATATTGTCACCCTGCTTATTTAACTTATATGCAGAGTACATCATGAGAAATGCTGGGCTGGAAGAAGCACAAGCTGGAATCAAGATTGCTGGGAGAAATATCAATAACCTCAGATATGCAGATGACACCACCCTTATGGCAGAAAGAGAAGAGGAACTAAAAAGCCTCTTGATGAAGGTGAAAGAGGAAAGTGAAAAAGTTGGCTTAAAACTCAACATTCAGAAAATGAAGATCATGGCATCTGGTCCCATCACTTCATGGGAAATAGATGGGGAAACAGTGGAAACAGTGTCAGTCTTTATTTTTGGGCACTCCAAAATCACTGCAGATGGTGATTACAGCCATGAAATTAAAAGACGCTTACTCCTTGGAAGAAAAGTTATGACCAACCTAGATAGCATATTGAAAAGCAGAGACATTCCTTTGCCAACAAAGGTCCGTCTAGTCAAGGCTATGGTTTTTCCAGTGGTCATGTATGGATGTGAGAGTTGGACTGTGAAGAAGGCTGAGCACCGAAGAATTGATGCTTTTGAACTGTGGTGTTGGAGAAGACTCTTGAGAGTCCCTTGGACTGCAAGGAGATCCAACCAGTCCATTCTGAAGGAGATCACCCCTGGGATTTCTTTGGAAGGAATGATGCTAAAGCTGAAACTCCAGTACTTTGGCCACCTCTTGCGAAGAGTTAACTCATTGGGAAAGACTCTGATGCTGGGAGGGATTGGGGGCAGGAGGAGAAGGGGACGACAGAGGATGAGATGGCTGGATGGCATCACTGACTCGATGGACGTGAGTCTGAGTGAACTCCGGGAGTTGGTGATGGAAGGGGAGGCCTGGCGTGCTGCGATTCATGGGGTTGCAAAGAGTCGGACACGACTGAGTGACTGAACTGAACTGAACTGAATGCACAGCTAGAGAGGGAAATTGCAAACCACCGCAGTATTCTTGCCTGGAGAATCCCTTGGACAAGGAGCCTGGTGGGCTACAGCCCATTGGGTCACAGAGATTGGACATGACCGAGTGACTAACACACACACACACACACACACACACACACACACTATACAGCAGAAACTAACACAACATTATTGAGCAATCATTCTCCAATTAAAAATAAATTTAAAAAATCAACAAAATCGGTTTCATTTCTGTACACTAACAACAAACTATCTGAAAAGAAATTAAGAAAAAAATCTAATTTACAATAGCATCAACAAGAATAAAACTGAGGAATAAAGTTAGCCATGGAAATGAAAGATCTGTACACTAAAACCCAATAACCTTTGAGGGCAGAAATTGAAGAAGACACACATAAATAGAAAGATATCCTATGTTCATGACTTGGACTAAATATCAAAATCATGATACCTAAAACAATCTACAAATTCAATGCAATATTTATAAAAATTCCAATGGCATTTTTTAGAGAAATGGAAATACCACCCTGAAATTTGTATGGAACCACAAAGAAGCTAAAGCAATCTCAAGTTAGAAGAACAAAACAGGAGACATCATACTCCCTGATGTAAAAATATATTATAAAACTCTCATAATGGAAATAGTATGGTACAGTATAAAAACTTACACACATACTAACTGGAAGATATAGTACAGAAATAACCTCAAGTGTATATAGTCAAATAATCCTTTTGACAGAAATACCAAGAATACACAATGGGGAAAGGATAATCTTTTCAGTAAATGGTACTGGGAAAACTGGATAAGCCCATGCAAAAGGCTGAAAGTGTACTGTAGTCCTATGTCACATGCAAAAATCAACTCAAGTGTGTTTAAGACTGAAATGTGAGATCTGAAACCATTAAAGTCGTAGAGGAAAACATAGGGAATAAGTTCCTTGACGTCAGTATTGGCAATTATGTTTTGCATATGACACAAAAAACACAGGCAGTAAAAGCAAAAGTAAAAGGTAGCACTATATAAAACTAAAATTTTTATATGCAGAAAATGGCACAATCAACAAAATTGAGACAACTTAACTGAATGTGAGAAAATATTTGCAAACCAAATTTTCAGTTAGTGATTAATGTCCAAAATATATCTGGAAATCACACAGCTTAACAGAAAAAACTTATTTAAAAATGGGCAAAGGGCTTGATTAGAAATTTTCCCAAAGAATTCATAAATGCCCAACAGGTGCATGAAGAGATGCTCAACAACACTAAACACTAGAGAAAGCAAGCATAAAATGAGGTATCACTTCACACATGTTAAGATGCCAATTATAAACAAGTCAAAAATAGGTATTAGTGAAGATATGGAGAAAAAATGGAGTCCTTGTACACTGTTGAGGGAAATTGCCAACATCCATTGGATCATAGAAAAAGTGAGAGAATTCCAGAAAAAATCTACTTCTGCTTCATTGACTACACTAAAGTATTTGACTGTATGGATCACAACGAACTGTGGAAAATTCTTAAAATAATGGGAGCACCAGACTGCCTTATCTGCCTCCTGAGAAACCTGTATGCAGGTCAAGAAGCAACAGTTAGAACTGGACATGGAACAACTGACTGGTTCCAAATTCAGAAAGGAGTACATTAAGGCTATATATTGTCACCCTGTTTATTTAAATTATATGCAGGGTACATCATGTGAAACACCAGCTGGATGAAGCACAAGCTGGAATCAAGATAGCCAGGAGAAATATCAATAACTTCAGATATGCAAATGACAGCATTGATATGGCAGAAAGTAAAGAGGAAATAAAAAGCCTCTTGGTGAAAGTGAGAGAGGAGAGTGAACAAGTGGCTTAAAACCCAACATTCAAAAAACTAAGATTATGGTATCTGGTCCCATCACTTCATGGCAAATAGATGGGGAAACAATGGAAACAGTGAGAGACTTTATTTTCTTGGACTCTAAAATCACTACAGATGTTGACTGCAGCCATGAAATTAAAAGATGCTTTCTCCTTGGAAGAAAAGCTATGACAAACCTAGATAGCATATTAAAAACCAGAGACATTACTTTGCTGGCAAAGGTCCATATAGTCAAAACTATGATTTTTCCAGGAGTCATGTACAGATATGATAATTGGACTGTAAAGAAAGCTGGAAGTGAAGTTGCTCAGTCGTATCCGACTCTTTGCGACCCCACATGGACTGTAGCCTACCAGGCTCCTCCGTCCATGGTATTTTCCAGGCAAGAATACTGGAGTGGGTTGCCATTTCCTTCTCCAGGAGATCTTCCCAAGAAAGCTGAGTGCCCAACAATTGATAGTTTCGAACTGCGGTGCTGTAGAAGACTCTTGAGAGTAGCTTGGATTGCAAGGAGATCAAACCAGTCAATCGTAAGAGAAATTAGCCCTGAATATTCATTGGAAGGATTGATGTTGAAGCTGAAGCTGCAATACTTTGGCCACCTGATGCAAAGAGCTGACTCACTGAAAAAGACCCTGATGCTGGGAAAGATTGAAGGCAGGAAGAGAAGGGGATGACAGAGGATGAGATGGCTGGATGGCATCACCAACTCAATGGACATGAGTTTGAGCAAAGTTTGGGAGATGGTGAAGGACAGGGAAACCTGGCATGCTGCAGTCCATGGGGTCACAAAAAGTTGGACATGATTGAGCAACTGAACACAACAGCCACTTAGGGAAATAGAATGTTGGTTTCTCAAAATAAATTAAAATTTGAACTATGGTATAGTCTAGCAATCCCTCTTGTGGGTATATATTCAAAGGAAATGATAGCAGGAGATATTTGCAGTCCCAAATTCAAAGCAGTGTTAATCTCAAGATATGGAAGCAATATAAGTGTCCATCAGAGGATAAAGAGAAAAAGAAAATGTGATAGATATACATAATGGAGTTTTATTCAGTCTTTAAAGTGAAGGATTTCCTGCCTTTTCAGTATAATAGATGAAACTGGAGGACCTTATGCTAAGTGAAGTAAGCCCAATGTGGAAAGGCAAATACTGCGTGGTTTTACCTATATGTGAAATTTCGCAAAGTTTGACTCTTAGAAACAGGGTCTGGTGGGAAAACAGGGTCTGGGGAGATCATGGGCAAAGGGAAGAGACATTCAGTTAAAAATGAATAAGTTCTGGATACCTAATGTACAGTACAGTGTCTATAGTTAATAATATAATATTGTATACTTGATATTTGCCTAAATGTGATATTTTATGTGTTCTCACCATACACACACACACACACACACACACACACACACACAAAGGTGACTATGAGGTAATTAGTATATTACTTAGCTTGATTGTGGTAATCATTTCACTATGTGTGTATATATTAAAATATCACATTGTACACTTTATATTTACAGTTCTTTATTTTTCAACCACAGCTCAGTAAAGCTAAGGGGAAAATCTGCTTTACAGAATATCAAGACTCAGCTCAGACATAGCCTGTGATGAGTTATTGATCCAGACATTAAAATATTTCATCTCTCTGATTAAATGTAAAAGGCTGTTTAAATGTTGTAAATATTTGCATTTCTCTATTTCTCCTTTGTATTTTCCTCAGTGTTTTTTTTTCCCCAGAAGTTTGTATGTTTACAAGAGAATTTGTTCATGTATTTTTCTTCTTTTTTTGGCCATGCAGATCTTATTTCCCTGACCATTGGAAGCGAGAAATCCTAACCACTAGAAAACCAGTGAATTCCTATTCATAGATTTTTGATAGTATGAGTAGAAGACAAAACTACGTATATTTCCTGACTTCTATTAGTCCCTCTTTTTCTCTCCTTGGAACACTTGATATCCTGAAAATACCCTCAATAATCCCTGAAATAACCTGTTACTTTGACTCTATAGAATGAGACCTTAGTGACAAGATATTTGTTCATTGTTAACTTTTTTAAACATTGAAGAGATACTTTTTCTTAGCCTGTGTTTTACATACAAAACAAAGAATTTGCCAATCATGTAAAAGGAGGCTAGGAGAACTTGGTAACTTAGAACATTTCTCATATTATAGAAATTCAATATACTTTTCCAGAGCAAGCTTTAATATACACCATTTCATTTAAAATCTTCAATTTTGAGGTTGAATTTCAATCAACTTGTTACTCTGGCTCTTTGGACTTTTGAAATATCCAATTTTCCCATAATACTCATGTACAAGTAATTTTGGAATTATTAGACAATTAACAGCAGTGGTCTAGTCTGAATTAAGGGTTAAACACTTGTACTTGCCCAGGGTCTCAATTAGTGTGTGTCACAGTGAGCCTGTAATTTAGTTAATACAGTAATGATGGATTATCCTTTAATAATGACTAAAGTGAGAACAAAGAGAAGAAGGATTACACAGATACTTTAAGCCATAATAACACAGAGTATGGAGCCTTGTCACAGGTAAGCATGCAAGTCCTCAGGGGCTTAATCTGTTCTCTCTGAGTCAGGATGTCTCCTCTGGCCCCAGCCCACTTCCCTGGCCCTTGTAGGAAGTATTGGTAAGGCATGCATGACCCAAGGAAAACTTCCAGAGCCAGCTTTGGATACCATGGAAAAAGTGAGAACAAGTTGGGTTTCACACCTATTTCAGAGGTAATTTGATCCATGAAATCCACATACTACATTATGAGTGTATTATGGGAATTGTTCAGAAATCTGAAACCAGAAAGGGGAAAAAAATCAGAACCTCCATCTCATCAAGCACAACTTCCTGTGAACATTGGTTAATGATTTCTCCAAAGAGTGAGAGATAAATGAGTTTTCTTGCTTTCATTGACCATAGTCTCAGTGGTTCTAACAAAATATCATGTAGTGTGTTTTTCCCCATCAAATCCTTCCAAGTCTCTCAGATAGTAATGGGTGGGTTTCAGAAAAGTTTTTGTCTTAGTAATGCATTCTTTTCCTCAATTCTGTGCTTGGGTATTGAATTTAGTTCTCAATTAGGTTATAGTCTCATTTTGGTAAATTGGTGGTGAGGAATATGATATATGAATTGTACAGGCCAGTTATTTAGCTATATGTGACATTAATTTGATTTTAAATACAGCTGAAATGCAATTCTTGGTCCATTTTCTTAAACCAATTTACTGGATAACTGCTTGTTCTTAGGTAAAGACTTCTACTCCTAGATCGTATGCCATGACTTTCACATTGTAGATTCTCAATAGATATTTGCTGAATAGAAATAGAGTATATCCCCAACCTTAATGGTTGAGAATAGTCTTCCATTAAGAAGATTTGGTGCAACCCACAAACTTCTGACTTCACATTAGAATTTAATTTGAGTCTGTAATGATTTTCTATCTCATTTTGCACATTGTTTTTATCTTTCAACACATTAAAAGAATCATACATTTTCAAATGCTTTACATCACTAAGGCCGTGAAAGTGAAAGTGTTAGTCATGTCGGACTCCTTGTGACCCCATGGTCTGTAATCCACCAGGCTCCTCTGTCCATGGAATTCTCCAGGCAAAAATACTGGAGTGGATTGCCATTCCCTTCTCCAGGGGATCTTCTTGACTCAGGAATCAAATCCGGATCTCCTGCATTGCACGCAGATTCTTTACCAGCTAAGCCATGAGGGAAACCCCTCTAAGGCTATGGTATGACGTAAATTTATAACTGTATGCTATATTTAGTGTTCCATAAATTTTAAACAAGATTCCTAAAAAAGTTGGACCATTCTTTATTATATTCCATTCCTTAAATATCCCATAATGATATTTATGCTTGGTTAAGAGGACATTAAAAAGTTGATAATTTTAAATCTTATCTAGGAAAATAGACTCAGATTCTGTCATGAGAAAAATATAAAGAATACTTGAAAGACATACAGCTTCATGTAAACATTTTCAATTGAATTTTATCAAGAAGCAAGTTTCTTACCCGTTTTCAATTTTTTCCCTCTTTTTTCTTATGTCAGCCATCTTGCCACTCACTGAAGATAATTTGTTCAATCCTAGGGAAGAAATTTCAAACGTGAACATGGTTTTCTTATTGAAAAGATGTGGTTTCAGGAAGAATGTGTAATATGAGAGTCCCTCTGTTAGAGAACATTGTGAGTGAGATAGTATAGGAGTGGGGGAGATGGATTCAGGAGTTGCTCTGGAATGCCCTCCGTTCACTGTTTCATCAGGTGTACATGCCTTACAGATGCAAAAATATGTCTTTAATGAGCTCACATCTTGACTAGCAGACCTCAGAGTCTTCAAAGAAGGATGGACTAAAGGGAGTTGCATCCAATGACAAGACACAAGTTGTGTGTGTGTAGTCCCATTACCAGAGTATTCACTTTGGCTCTCCCTTAATAGTGAGTTACAGTTATTCATTTATGTTATCATTAGTTTTCTAGTACATATTATAGCTACTAGTTGTGACTAAATGTCTTCTGATTGTTTTTATTGGATAGAGAGTTCTTCTTATTTTCCATCTTAACTCTTGGAAAACACTTTCCCATAATTCTTTACTTCTTTGATGAATGACATCCTACATTTTGAGAAACAGAGTGTTCCAGGAACATATGGGAAATTTTTAAAGGAGTAGAATTATTACAATGTGATTGACATAATTTCATTAAGGTAAGTTTGAATCTGTCTTCCTCTAGTCTCAGTTTTAGAATTAATGATATAATAAAGAATAATAACAAAGAATTACAACAATGGCTAATTTTCATGCATTCAATTTTTAAAATGCCCACAAAATTCATATATTTAATTGTTAATTCTTACCACTCTGCAAAGTATATGCAAGTATCACCATTTTTATAAGTGAAGGAATTGTGGTCATGTAATATTTGACAATCATGCAGTCATCATGTGAAAAACTGGTTTTAACCCCAAATTCATTGGATTCAAAGCTATTGCTCTTTTAATTGTGCTGTGGTCATATTCCAATTACTCTATGACTATGCCATAATTTTCATAATTCACAGTTCATAATTCTATGGATCTGTTTGTCCTTTTAATATTTTGAACTTGAAAGACAGGCAAACAATGCTCCCTTAAACTTAGACTCATTTCAGAAAGATCCTAGTCAGATTGAGAATTAGGATAATGGTTATTTTCCAGGTGTATTTTCCAGTAGAAGGTCGAGATCTTATTTTTACTGCCCTCATTTCCCATACTATGTACCTTCTTATGTACTCTAAAGAATTATTTGTCAACAAGTTGTCAGTTGATGATATCTTAGGGTAGTGGATTTTTTTTCTTCATTTTCATACAGCAGTCCTAAAAATTGAATAGCTATCAAACAATGAAGTAAAAAAATCCTAAGTGGCAGAATTTTACATTCTGTAGTTTAACAATATGTTTTGCAGCAGAAGACACCTGTCATGCCTCAGAATGGCATGCCTTAGAATGTTACTTGAATGCCTTTCTTTTCTAAATATGCAAAAGGTCAAGACATACCCTTGAATACACATACAGCCCATTGGCTCTGGAATTCTGATGTGGGAATAGTGGCTCCCAATGGCCAGAGGATGTCAGTGAAAGCTGGTGTTGGTTTCTCTAGCTGAGGAGAGAAGACAAATTTAAACACTGAGTGCTGGTTGTCCAGAACTGTTGAATTATTTTCCAAAAAGTGGAAAGAATAAGTGTATGCTGTAGCAAGGTAAAAATATTAATCTCCTCTCCTGTACCATCCTCAAAGTTGGCCAATGTCTCTGTGAACTTTCTAACATTTGGTTTCATGAGAACTCTTCTAGAAATCATGTGGCTGGGTATATCATCACTGAAAGTAGCTTGATGGCTCAGAAATCTGAAGAATAAAAATTAATCCAGGAAAATGAATGTAAGTCTTTATGGAAGGGAGTAAAATACTATTTTTATTGGCATATAGTTGATTTATACTGTTGTATTAGTTTCTGATGTACAGCAAAGTGAATCAATTATACATATATTACTCTCTTTAGATTTTTTTCTCCTATAAGTCATTTCTGAGTTCAATAGAGTTCCCTTTGCTATACAGTATATCTTATTAGCTATCTATTTTATAAATAGTGATGTGCATATCCCAATCAAGAAAATACTTTTAAAAATTAGTTTCAGGATGGTGGAATAGAAGAGCATGTGCTCACCTCTTCTTGCAAGAACACTGAATTCACAACTGTTGATCAACCATTGACAGGAAGACACTGAAACTCACCAAAAAAGATACTGCACATCCAAAGAGAAAGGAGAAGCTGCAATGAGATGGTAGAAGAGGTGCAATTATGATAAAGTCAAATCCCATAACTGCCAGATGGCTGACCCACAAAATGCAGAACAATTTTACCACAGAAGTACTCCCATTGTTTTGCAGGTTCTGAGCCTCACATTAGGCTTCCCATCCTGGCAGTCCTGTAACAGGAATACAAATTCCCAGAAAATCTGACTTTAAAGGCAAATGGAATTTGATTATAGGACTCCATAGGACTAGGGGAAACAGAGACTCCTTGCTTGGAAAGCACAAACAAAATCTTGTGTGCAACAAGACCCATGGAAAAGGAACATTGACCCCACAGGAGACTGAACCAAACCTACCTGCTGATGTTGGAGTGTCTCCTGCAGTGGTGGAGGGTAACTGTGGCTCACTACAGAGACAAGGGCACTAGAAGCAGCCATTCTGGGAAGTACTCATTGGTGTGAGCCCTAATAGCCCCATCAAACAGTTTGTAGGCTCCAGTGATGGGTCACCTCAAGCCAAAAAATAAACAGGGAGGGAACACAGCCCCCACATATCAGTAAACAAGTGTATTAAAATTTTATTGGACAGGCTCTGCCTACCAGAGCAAGATCCACTTTACCCATCATCAGTCTCTCTCATCAAGAAACTTCCACAAGTCTCATAGATAGCTTCATCCACAAAAGGGCAGAGAGCAGAAGCAAGAATTACAACCCTGCAGCCTCCAGAAAAAAAAGTTAGACAAAATGAAAATGCAGAGAATTACGTCCCAGATGAAGTAACAAGACCCCAGAAAAACAGCTAAATGGAGTGTAGATAGGCAACGTCCCTAAACAAGAATTCAGAATAATGAGAGTGAAGATGATTCACAATCTTAGAAAAACAATCAAGACAAAGTTTGAGAAGATGAAAAAAATGTTTAATGAAGACCTAGAAGAACTAAAGAATGAACAGATGAACAACACAATAATAGAAATGAAAAATGCACTAGAATCAATAGCAGAATAACTGAGGCAGAAGAACAGATAAGTGACCTGGAAGACAGAATGGTGGAAATCACTACTGCAGAATAGACTAAATAAAAAAGAATGAAAACAAATGAAGACGGACTTCTCTGGTGGCCCAGTGGTAAAGAATGCCTCTCCCAAAGCAGGGGGCAGGGATTCCCTGATTTTGAAACGAAGATTCTACATGCTAAAGGGCAACTAAGCCTGTGAACAACAACTAGAGAGCCTGCATACTCTAGGCCTATGTGCCACAACTAGAGAGATGCCATGGGTGGCAATGAAGAGTCCACCATGTTGCAACTAAGACTCAATGCAGCCAATAAACTAATTTACATGTATATATGTAAATATATGAAGAAACAAAGACAGCATATGAAACATCTTGGATATTAAACACACCAACATTTGCATTACAGGGGTGCCAGAAAGAGAAGAGAGAAAGGACTGAAGAAAATATTTGAAGAGATAATAACTGAAAGTTTCATAACACAAGAAAGGAAAAAATCAAGTCCAGCAAGCACAGAGGGTACCAGTAAGGATAAACCCAAGTAGGAACATGCTGAAGCACATAGTAATCAAACTGACAAAGATTAAAGACTAGAAACATGTACATAGTTAATATCGTATTCCATATGCAAATTAATACATTTTTTTACTCTAATGGAGTATGGAAGAATTTACTGCATAAATATTTATGTTTCAGAGTATGTCCTTTCTGTGGATTACCAAGGATTAAATTTTTGGCTATATCATTATATTTACAAACATTGTACCATGTACATCACTTCACAACCTTGTAAAAACTTAAAGAAAATTATAGATCAATATCACTGATAAACATAGGAGCAAAATTCTTAACAAAATACTTGCAATGCCAATCCAATAATACATTGAAAGGATCATGCACCATGATCAAGTGGGATTTATCCTAGGGATAAAAAAAAGTTTTTTGACATATACAAATCAATCAGTGTGATACACCACATCAACAAATTGAGAATAAAACCATATGATATTCTTAATAGATGCAGAAAATTTTTTTGACAAAATTCATCACCTATGTATGAAAAAAAAACTCTCCAGGAAGTGGGAATGGAGGAAACATAGATCAACATAATTAAGGCTATATATAACAAGCCTATAGCTAACATGCTCAATGGTGAAAAGCTGAAAATATTTCCTCTAAAATCAGGAACAAGACAAGAATGTCCACTTTTGCCACTTCTCTTCGACATACTTGTGGAAGTTCTGGCTATGGCAATCAGTGAAGGAAAAAAGGTATTCAAACTGGAAAAGAAGTAAAACTTGCTTTGTCAGTGACATGATACTATACATAGAAAAAAATCCTAAAGATGCTACCGGAAAACTACCAAAGCTTATCTATAAATTTGGTAAATTTTCAGGCTACAAAATAAATACACAGAAATCTTTTCCATTACTGAACACTAACACTGAACTAAAGATCATAAAGAGAAATTCAAGAAACAATCCCTTTTACCATTGCATAAAAAAGAGTAAAATATCTAGGAATAAACCTACCTAAGGAGACAAAAGACTTGTACTCTGAGTACATGATGAAAGAGTACTCAGTGATGAAAGAAACTGAAGAAGGTGCAAATATATAAGAAGATATACCATGTTATGGATTACAAAAATCAATATTGTGAAAATAACTATACTACCAAAGGCAATCGACAGATTCAATGCAATACCTATTAAATTACCAATGTCATTTTTCACAGACCAGACCAAAACGTTTTAAAATTTGTGTGGAGACACAAAAGACCCAAAATAGCCAAAGTAATCTTGAGAAAAAACATAGAGCTGAAGGAATCAGGCTCCCTGACTTCAGACTATACCTCAAAGCTATAGTCATCAAAACAGTATTATGTGGGCACAAAAATAGAAACATAGGTCAGTGGAACAGGATAGGAAGCCCAGAAATAAATCCACACACCTATAGTTAATTAATTCATGACAAAGTTCAGTTCAGTTGGTCAGTCATGTCCGAGTCTTTGCAACCCCATGGACTGATGCATGCCAGGCTTCCCTGTCTTTCACCATCTCCCAGAGCTTGCTCAAACTCATGTCTATTGAGTTGGTGTTGCCATCCAGCCATCTCACTCTCTGTTGTCCCCTTCTCCTCCTGCCTTCAATCTTTCCCAGCATCAGAGTCTTCTCCAGTGAGTCAGTTCTTCGCATTAGGGGGCCAAAATATTGGAGCTTCAGCTTCAGCATCAGTTCTTCCAATGAATATTTAGGGTTGACCTTATTTAAGATTGACTGGTTTGATCTTCTTGCAGTCCAAGGGACTCTCAAGAGTCTTCTCCAGGACCACAGTTTGAAAGCATCAATTAGTGGGTGCTCAGCTTTCTTTATAGTCCAACTCTCACATCCATATATGATTACTGGAAAAACCACAGCTTTGACTATGCAGACCTTTGTCAGCAAAATAATGTGTGTGACATCAGTCCTTTTGTAGGAGGTCTCCATTAGGCCCACCATAGAGCCACTGAGCAGGTGACCCACAAACTGGAGAACAATTATACTAAAGAAGTTCTTGCACTGTTGCAAAAGTTCTAGGGCCCACAACAGATTTCCCAAGCTGGGGATCCAGCAAAGGGACAAAGTGGATATGACTACACAATGGCAGAAAGAGAGTCTCTTCAACAAATGGTGCTGGGAAAACTTGATAGCTGCCTGAAAAACAAGTGAAATTTGATCATTTTTAATACTATACACAAAAATAAGCTCAAAGTGGATTGAAAACCTAAATATGACATTAGATACTATGAAAATCCTAGAGGTAAACATAGACAAAACACTCTATGTCATAAATTACAGAAACATTGTTTTCTATAAACTCCTAGAATAATGGAAATAAAACCAAAAATAAATAAATGAGACATAATTAAACCCAAAATCTCAGCTCAGTGTTATCTGATGACCTAGATGGGTGGGAGGGGCATGTGGTAGGGAAACTCAAGAGGGAGGAGATATATGTATACATATAGCTGCTTCAATTTGTTATATAACAGAAACTAAAATAATATTGTAAAGTAATTATATTCCAATAAAAAACATATATATTTAAAATTAGCTAATTTAAATTGAGTTAATCTTTCCCCTATGTTAAAGAAAACTACAGGTACCAAGGAAACATTTCATGCAAAGATGGGCACAATAAAGGCAGAAATGGTATGGACCTAACAGAAATAGAGGATATTAAGAGATGGCAGGGATATATGGAGGAACTGAGTCTTAATGATCCAGATAACCATGATGGTGTAATCACTCACCTAGAACCAGACATTCTGTAGTGTGAAGACAAGTGGGCCTTAAGAAGCATTACTACATACAGGGTTATCGTTACCATCTTTCTAAATTCCATATATATGCGTTAGTATCCTGTATTGGTGTATGCAAGACAGCAAAAGAGACACAGATGTATAGAACAGTCTTTTGGACTCTGTGGGAGAGGGAGGGGGGATGATTTGGGAGAATGGCATTGAAACATGTATAGTATCATATAAGAAATGAATCACCAGTCCAGGTTCGATGCAGGATATAGGAAGCTTGGGGCTGGTGCACTGGGATGACCCAGAGGGATGGTATGGGGAGGGAGGTGGGTGGGGGGTTCAGGATTGGGAACACGTGTACACCCGTGGTGGATTCATGTTGATGTATGGCAAAACCAATATAATATTGTAAAGTAATTAGCCTCTAATTAAAATAAATATATTTAAATTAAAAACAAAGAAGCATTACTTTTTTTTTTTTATGACACTCCCTGTTTCTACAAATATCCTAAGTATGCCTCTTCATTTGGAAGAGGAAATAGCAACCCACTCAAGTATTCTTGCCTAGAGAATTGCATGGACAGAGGAGCCTGGCAGGCTGTAGTCCATGGGGTCACAAAGAGTTGGACATGACTGAGTGACTAACACACACATCCGTGGGTGTGCACACACACACACACACACACACACACAGCTTTTCATTGGCCCAGCACTTGGTCACATGTTAACTCTGAACCAATCACTGTCACTCACATTGGCCAACCTTGGGTCAAGAAACCAAACCTGGAGGTAGAAGTTCTAGCAGCTAAATCCATGCCACGACAGTGGAGGATTTCTACAAACAAAGCTAATGGAGGTGATGGAATTCCAGCTGAGCTATTTCAAATTCTAAAAGATGATGTTGTTAAAGTGTGTACTCAATATGTCAGCAAATTTGGAAAAAGCAGTGGCCACAAAACTGGAAAAGGTCAGTTTTCATTCCAATCCTGAAGAAGGGCAATGCCAAAGAATATTTAAATTACTGTAAAACTGCACTCATTTAACATGCTAGCAAGGTAATTCTCGGAGAAGGCACTGGCGAGCCATTCCAGTACTCTTGCCTAGAAAATCCCATGGATGGAGGAGCCTGGTAGACTGCAGTCCATGGGGTCGCTACGAGTCGGATGCGACTGAGCGACTTCACTTTCACTTTTCACTTTCATGCATTGGAGAAGGAAATGGCAACCCACTCCAGTGTTCTTGCCTGGAGAATCCAAGGGACGGCAGAGCCTGGTGGGCTGCCGTCTTTGGGGTCGCACAGAGTCGGACACGACTGAAGTGACTTAGCAGCAAGGTAATTCTTGGGCTTCCCTCTTGGCTCAGCTGGTAAAGAATCTGCCTTTAATGCAGGAGACCCGGAAGATCCCCTGGAGAAGGAAATGGAAACTCACTCAAGTATTCTTGTTGTGGAAGATCCCCCGGAAAAGGAAATGGAAACTCACTCAAGTATTCTTGCCTGGAGAATTGCATGGATGGAGGAGCCTGGCAGGCTACAGTCCATGGTGTCACAAGAGTCAGACACAACTTAGTGACTAAACCACCACCACCACCAAGGTAATTCTCAAAATCCTTCAAGCTAGGCTTCAGCAGTGCATGAACCGAGAACTTCCAGGTGTACAAGCTGGATTTAGAAAAGGTATAGGAACAAGAGATCAAATTGCCAACATCCATTGGATCATAGGAAAAGCAAGGGGATTCCAGAAAGACATATACTTCTGCTTCATTGATTATGCTAATGCCTTTGTATATGTGGATCAAAACAAACTGTGGAAAATTCTTAACGAGATCGAAATACCAGACCCCCTTACTTGCCTCCTGAGAAATCTGTATGCAGGTCAAGAAGCAACTGTTAAAACCGGATATGCTGTATATTGTCACCTTGCTTATTTGCAGAGTACTTCATGCGAAATGCTTGGCAGGATAAAGCACAAGATGGAATCAAGATTGCTAGGAGAAATATCAATAACAGATATGCAGATGACACCACCCTAATGGAAGAAAGCAAAGAGGAACTAAACAGCTTCTTGACAAAGGTGAAAGAGGAGAGTGAAAAAGTGGGCTTAAAACTCAACCTTCAAAAAACTAAGATTATGGCATCTGGTCTCATCACCTCATGGCAAATAGATGGGGAAAAAAATGGAAACAGTGACATACTTTATTTTCTTGGGCTCCAAAATCACTATGGACAGTGACTGCAGCCATGAAATTAAAGGTTTCTTGCTCCTTGGAATAAAATCTATGATAAACCTAGACAGCACAAAAAAAGCAGAGGCGTCTCTTTGCCAACAAAGATCTGCATAGTCAAAGCTATGTTTTTTTTTTTTTCCCCAATAGTTATGTGCAGATGTGACAGTTGTATCATAAAGAAGGCTGAACACCCAAGTATTGATGCCTTCAAACTGTGGTGCTGGAGAAGACTCTTGAGAATCACTTGGACAGCAAAGAGATCAAACCAGTCAATCCTAAATATTCATTGGAAGGGCTAATAAAGGAGCTGAAGTTCCAATACTTTGGCCACCTGATGTGAAGAGTGGACTCATTGGAAAATACTGTGATTCTGGGAAAGATGGAAGACAGGAGGAGAAGGGAACAGCAGAGGATGAGATGCTTGGATGCTATCATGACTCAATGGATATGAGTTTGATCAAATGCTGGGAAACTGTGAAGCACCAGGAAGCCTGGCGTGCAGCATTCCACTGTGTCGCAAAGAGTTCAACACAACTGAGTGACTGAACAACATTGTTAAAGAACATTTATACCAAACCATTTATAGTAAACACTGTTGATTTTCTTGCTCTGTATTTAATAAAAATGTTTATTTAAATAGTAAAAAACTGTAAAATTATTCCCCAATGTGTTGTTATTTCACTAAAAGTACAACCCAAAGTAATTACCATGCCCTCAGTCCAGTTCAGTTCAGTCACTCAATCGTGTCCGACTCCTTGTGACCCCATGGACTGCAGCACGCCAGGCCTCCCTGTCCATCATCAATTCCCAGGGCTTACTCAAAATCATGTTCATAGAGTTGGTGATGCCATTCAGCCATCTCATCCTCTGTTGTCCCCTTCTCCTCCTGCCTTCAATCTACCTAGCATCAGGTCTTCACAAATGAGTCAGTTCTTTGCATCAGGTGGCCAAAGTACTGGAGTTTCAGCTTCAACATCAACTTTCCAAGGAACACTCAGAACTGATGTGCTTTAGGATGGACTGGTTGGGTCTCCTTGCAGCCCAAGGGACTCTCAAGAGTCTTCTCCAACACCACAGTTCAAAAGCATCAATTCTTCAGCGCTCAGCTTTCTTTATAGTACAACTCTCAGCCCATGCATGACTACTGGAAAAACCATAGCCTTGACTAGACGGACCTTTGTTGGCAATGTCTCTGCTTTTTAATATACTATCTAGGTTGGTCATAACTTTCCTTCCAAGGAGTAAGCGTCTTTTAATTTCATGGCTGCAGTCACCATCTTCAGTGATGTTGAAGACCCCAAAATAAAGTCAGCCACTGTTTCCACTGTTTCTCCATCTATTTGCCATGAAGTAATGGACTGGATGCCATGATCTTTGTTTCCTGAATGTTGAGCTTTAAGCCAATTATTTCACTCTCCTCTTTCACTTTCATCAAGAGGCTCTTTCGTTATTTACTTTCTGCCATAACGGTGATATCATCTGTATATCTGAGGTTATTGATATTTCTCCCGGCAATCTTGATTCCAGCTTGTGATTCTTCCAGCCTGGTACTTCATTTGATGTACTCTGCATATAAGTTAAATAAGCAGGGTGACAATATACAGCCTTGACATACTCCTTTTCCTATTTGGAACCAGTCTGTTGTTCCATGTCCAGTTCTAACTGTTGCTTCCTGGCTTGCATACAGATTTCTCAAGAGGCAGGTCAGGTGGTCTGGTACTTCCATCTCTTTCAGATTTTCCAGTTTATTGTGATCCACACAATCAAAGGCTTTGGCATATAGTCAATAAAGCAGAAATAGATGTTTTTCTGGAACTGTCTTGCTTTTTCCATGATCCAGTGGATGTTGGCAATTTGATCTCTGGTTCCTCTGCCTTTTCTAAAACCAGCTTGAACATCTGGAAGTTCATGGTTCACATATTGCTGAAGCCTGGCTTGGAGAATTTTGAGCATTACTTTACTAGCGTGTGAGACGAGTGCAATTGTGTGGTAGTTTGAGCATTCTTTGGCATTGCTTTTCTTTGAGACTGGAATGAAAACTGACCTTTTCCAGTCCTGTGGCCACTGATGAGTTTTCCAAATTTGCTGGCATATTGAGTGCAGCACTTTCACAGCATCATCTTTCAGGATTTGAAACAGCTCAACTGGAATTCCATCACCTCCACTAGCTTTGTTTGTAGTGATGCTTTCTAAGGCCCACTTGACTTTGCATTCCAGGATGACTGGCTCTAGGTGAGTGATCACACAATCATGGTTATCTACCTCGTGAAGATCTTTTTTGAACAGTTCTTCTGTGTATTCTTGCCACCTCTTCTTAATCTCTTCTGCTTCTGTCAGGCCCATACCATTTCTGTCCTTTATCGAGCCCATCTTTGCACAAAACATTCCCTTGGTATCTCTAATTTTTTTGAAGAGATCTCTAGTCTTCTTCATTCTGTTGCTTTCCTCTATTTCTTTGAACTGATGACTGAGAAGACTTTGTTATCTCTCCTTGCTGTTCTTTGGAACCCTGCAGTCAGGTGGATATATCTTTCCTTTTCTTCTTTCCTTTTCACTTCTCTTCTTTTCTTATCTATTTGTAAGGCCTCTTCAGACAGCCATTCCCCCCCCCCCTTTTTTTTGCATTTCTTTTTATTGCAGATGTTCTTCCTCCCTCTCTCCTGTACAATGTCACAAATCTCTTTCCATAGTTCATCAAGCACTTTATCAGATCTAGTCCCTTAAATCTATTTCTCCCTTCCACTGTATAATCGTTAGGGATTTGATTTAGGTCATACCTGAATGGTCTAGTGGTTTTCCCTACTTTCTTCAATTTAAGTCTGAATTTGGCAATAAGGAGTTCATGATCTGAGCCACAGTTGGCTCCTGGTATTGTTTGACTTTGTATGACCTAAATCAAATCCCCTATGATTATACAGTGGAAGTGTGAAATAGATTTAAGGGACTAGATCTGATAGATAGAGTGCCTGATGAACTATGGATGGAGGTTCATGACATTGTACAGGAGACAGGGATCAAGACCATCCCCATGGAAAAGAAATGCAAAAAAGCAAACTGGCTGTCTGGGAAGGCCTTTCAAATAGCTGTGAAAAGAAGAGAAGCGAAAAGCAAAGGAGAAAAGGAAAGATATAAGCATCTGAATGCAGAGTTCCAAAGAATAGCAAGGAGATAAGAAAGATTTCCTCAGCAATCAATGCAAAGAAATAGAGGAAAACAACAGAATGGGAAAGACTAGAGATCTCTTCAGGAAAATTAGAGATACCAAGAGAACATTTCATGCAAAAATGGGCTTGATAAAGGACAGAAATGTTATGGACCTAACAGAAGCAGAAGATATTAATAAGAGGTGGCAAGAATACACAGAAGAATTGTACAAAAAAGATCTTCATGTCCAAGATAATCATGATGGTGTGATCACTGACCTAGAGCCAGACATCCTGGAATGTGAAGTCAAGTGGGCCTTAGAAACTATCACTACAAATAAAGCTAGTGGAGGTGATGGAATTCCAGCTGAGCTCTTTCAAATCCTGAAAGATGATGCTGTTAAAGTGCTGCACTCAATATGTCAGCAAATTTGGAAAACTCAGCAGTGGCCATAGGACTGGAAAAGATCAGTTTTCATTCCAATCCCAAAGAAAGGCAATGCAAAAGAATGCTCAAACTACTGCACAGTTGCACTCATCTCACACACTAGTAAAGTAATGCTCAAAATTCTCCAAGCCAGGCTTCAGCAATATGTGAACCATGAACTTCCAGATGTTCAAGCTGGTTTTAGAAAAGGCAGAGGAACCAGAGATCAAATTGCCAACATCCAGAAGGCAGTCCTAAGATGGCAGAGGGATAGGATGGGGAGACCAACTTCTCCGCCACAAATTCATCAAAAGAACATTTAAACACTGAGTAAATTCCACAAAACAAGTTCTGAATGCTGGCAGAGGACATCAGGCACCCAGAAAAGCATCCCATTGTCTTCTAAAGGAGGTAGGAAAAAATATAAAAAACAAAAAGAGAGACAAAAGAGATAGGGATGGAGCTCTGTCCTTGGAAGAGAGTCTTAAAAAGAGAGGTTTCCAAACACCAGGAAACACTCTCATTGCCGAGTCTGTGCAAGCCTTGGAACCATGGAGGGCAACATAATTGGGAGGAAAAATAAATAAATAATGAAAACCCACAGATTATGTGCCCAACGGTAACTCCCCCAAGCAGAGAAGCAGTGCAGAAGCCTGCACACGCCATTAGCAAGCGGGGGCTGGGCAGGGAGGTGCGGGCTGTATTGCTTAGAGTAAGGACTGGCCCTGAATGCCCCAAGGGCAATCTGAGGGAACTAACTTGGGCTAGCAAACCAGACTGTGGGATAGCTACCACGGAAAAAGCCCTAACCTAAGACACTGTCAGGCTGGCTCACAGAACAAAAGACTGAACAGAGCCAGCTGGCTGCAGACCATCCTCCTCCAGTGACAGGCAGCCAGAGCCGGAAAGGGGCAATCGTGGCCCCAGAGAGGCATTATCTACCAAACTGCAAGCAGGCTTCTTTGTTAACTAAGACTTCTTGAGATTCTGTATGGTCAACATCCGCCTGAGAAGGTGCGCCGGTTGTACCCCCAGAAAACTGAGCAGCAGGGACAGGGGAGGCGATAAGTCGCAGTGACCACACTCGCCAAACTCCTGATCACCTGAGCTGCTTGGACCTGGGAAGGGCACAAAACGCAGGCCCAACCTTGTCTGCACCACTGAGGGCTACCCAAGTGCCTGAACCTGAGCAGCTTAGACCTGGGAGGTGCGTGCAGCCCAGGGCCAGCCTCGGACGGTTCCTGGCAGAGCAACCTAGATCCTGAGCAGTGTGGGCAGGGAGGGCACACGCGCCATGAGTGGAGGCAGGCCCAATGTGGCTGAGACACTGCGAGCACACGCCAGTGTTATTTGTTTGCAGCGTCCCTCCTTCCCCACAGCGAGACTGAACAAGTGAGCCTAAAAACGTGTCCACCACTACCCCCTTGTGTCAGGGTGGACATTAGACACTGAAGAGACCACCAAACAGAAGAAGCTAAAACAGAGGGAACCACCTTGGGAGTGACAGGTGCAATAGATTAAAACCCTGTAGTTAGTAACGACTACATAGGAAGGGGCCTATAGATCTTGAGAAATACAAGCCGGACCAAGGAACTATGTGAAAATGAACTGACCCCACACTGCCCACAACAACACCAGAGAAAGTTCTAGATATATTTTTACTATTTTTACTATCATTATTTATTTTTTTATTTAAAAAATTTAAGTCCTCTGTTACTCCTTTAGTTTTCATTTTTATAACCTACTATTACTTTGCAAAAAAAAAAAAAGAGAGAGAGAGAGAGAGAGAGAGAGAGACGCTATTTTTTAAAAAATTCATATATATATATTTTATAATTTTGTGACTTTTTTTTTTTTTCTTTAATATTCTATTTTTGAAAATCCAACCTCTACTCTAGATTTTTAATCTGTGCTTTTTGGTATTTGTTATCAATTTTGTTCTTAAAAACCTTTAAGAACCCAATCTTCAGTATCCATTTTTACTTGGGAGCAAGATTACTGGCTTGACTACTCTCTATCCCTTTGGACTCTCCTTTTTCTCCACCAGGTCGCCTTTATCTCCTCCCTCCCCCTTCTCTTCTCTACCCAACTCTGTGAATCTCTTTGTGTGTTCCAGACGGTGGAGAACACTTAGGGAACTGATTACTGGCTGGATCTGTTTCTCTCCTTTTGATTCCCCCCTTTATCCTCCTGGCCACCTCTGTCTCCTTCCTCCTTCTTCTCTTCTCTATATAACTCCACGAACATCTCTGAGCGGTCCAGACTGTGGAGTGCACATAAAGAAGTGATTACTGGCTAGTTTGCTCTCTCCTCTTTTGATTCCACATCATCTCATTTGGGAGAAGAAAATGGCAACCCACTCCAGTACTTTTACCTGGAAAATCCCATGGGCGGAGGAGCCTGGTAGGCCGCAGTTCATGGGGTTGCTAAGAGTTGGAAACGACTGAGCGACTTCACTTTCACTTTTCACTTTCATGTATTGGAGAAGGAAATGGCAACCCACTCCAGTGTTCTTGCCTGGAGAATCCCAGGGATGGGGAGCCTGGTGGGCTGCTGTCTATGGGGTTACACAGAGTCGGACATGACTGAAGTGACTTAGCAGTAGCAGCAGCACCTCATTTGGGTCACCTGTAACTCCCTCCTCCCTCTTCTATTCTCCATGTAACTCTGTGAACCTCTCTGGGTGTCCCTCACTGTGGAGAAACTTTTCATCTTTAACCTAGATGTTTTATCAATGGTGCTGTATAGATGGATAAGTCATGAGGCTACTGTAAAAATAAGACTGAAAACCAGAAGCAGGAGGCTTAAGTCCAAATCCTGAGAACACCAGAGAACTCCTGATTCCAGGGAACATTAATCAGCAGGAGCTCATCAAATGCCTCCATACCTACACTGAAACCAAGCACCACCCAAGGCCCAGCAAGTTCCAGAGCAAGACATACCATGCAAATGCTCCAGCAACACAGAAACCCAGCCCTGAGCTTCAATATACAGGTTCCCCAAAGTCACTCCAAACCCATTGACATCTCATTACTGGACACTTCATTGCACTCCAGAGAGAAGAAATCCAGCTCCACCCACCAGAACACCGACACAAGCTTCCCTAATCAGGAAACCTTGACAAGCCACCCGTCCAACCCCACCCACCGAGAGGAAACTCCACAATAAAGAGAACTCCACAAACTGCAAGAATACAGAAAGGCCACCCCAAACACAACAATATAAACAAGATGAAGAGACAAAAGAATACTCAGCAGGTAAAGGAACAGGATAAATGCCCAGCAAACCAAACAAAAGAGGAAAAGATAGGGGATCTACCTGATAAAGAATTCCAAATAATGATAGTGAAAATGATCCAAAATCTTGAAATCAAAATGGAATCACAGATAAACAGCCTGGAGACAAGGACTGAGAAGTTGGAAGTAAGGTTTAACAAGGACCTAGAGAAATAAAAGAGTCAATATATAATGAATAATGCAATAAATGAGATTAAAAAAACACTCTGGAGGGAACAAATAGTGGAATAATGGAGGCAGAAGATAGGATTAGTGAAGTAGAAGATAGAATTGTAGAAATAAATGAATCAGAGAGGAAAAAATAAAAACGAATTAAGAGAAAATGAGGACAATCTCAAAGACCTCTGGGAAAATGTTAAATGCTCCAACATTCAAATCATAGGAGTCCCAGAAGAAGACAAAAAGAAAGACCATGAGAAAATACTTGAGGAGATAATAGTTGAAAACTTCCCTGAAATGGGGAAGGAAATAACCACCCAAGTCCAAGAAACCCAGAGAGTCCCCAAAAGGATAAACCCAAGGTGAAACACCCCAAGACACATATTAGTCAAATTAACAAAGATAAAACACAAAGAACAAATATTAAAAGCAACAAGGGAAAAATAGCAAATATCACACAAGGGGATTCTCATAAGTATAACAGCTGATCTTTCAATAGAAACTCTTCAGGCCAGGAGGGAATGGTAGGACATATTTAAAGTGATGAAAGAAAATAACCTGCAGCTCAGATTACTGTACCCAGCAAGGATCTCATTCAAATATGAAGGAGAAATCAAAAGCTTCACAGACAAGCAAAAGCTGAGAGAATTCAGCACCACCAAACCAGCTCTCCAACAAATGCAGAAGGATATTCTTTAGACAGGAAACACAAAAGGGTGTGTAAACTCGACCCCAAAACAATAAAGTAAATGGCAAGGGGATCATACTTATCAATAATTACCTTAAGTGCAAATGGGTTGAATGCCCCAACCAAAAGACAAAGACTGGCTGAATGGATACAAAATCAAGACCCCTATATATGTTGTCTAGAAGAGACCCATCTCAAAACAGGGGACACATACAGACTGAAAGTGAAGGGCTGGAAAAAGATATTCCACGCAAATAGAGGTCAAAATAAAGCAGGAGTAGCAATACTCATATCAGATTAAATAGACTTTAAAACAAAGGCTGTGAAAAGAGACAAAGAAGGACACTACATAATGATCAAAGGATCAATCCAAGAAGAAGATATAACAATTATATATATATACACACCCAACATAGGAACACCACAATATGTAAGACAAATGCTAACAAGTATGAAAGGGGAAATTAACAATAACACAGTAATAGTGGGAGACTTTAATACCCCACTCACACCTATGGATAGATCAGCTAAACAGAAAATTAACAAGGAAACACAAACTATCATTTAAGATACAATAGACCAGTTACACCTAATTGATATCTATATGATATGTCACCCCAAAACAATGAATTTCACCTTTTTCTCAAGCGCACATGGAACCTTTTCCAGGATAGATCACATTCTGGGCCATAAATCTAGCCTTGATAAATTCAAAAAAATTAAAATCATTCCAAGCATCTTTTCTGACCACAATGCAGTAAGATTAGATCTCAATTACAGGAGAAAAAATATTGAAAATTCCAATATAGGGAGGCTGACAACACGCTGCTGAATAACCAACAAATCACAGAAGAAATCAAAAAAGAAATCAAAATATGCATAGAAATGAATGAAAATGAAAACACAACAACCCAAAAACTGTGGGACACTGTAAAAGCAGTGCTAAGGGGAAGGTTCATAGCAATACAGGCATACCTCAAGAAACAAGAAAAAAGTCAAATAAATAACCTAACTCTACACCTAAAGCAACTAGAAAAGGAAGAAATGAAGAACCCCAGGGTTCGTAGAAGGAATGTAATCTTAAAATTAGGGCAGAAATAAATGCAAAAGAAACAAAGGAGACCATAGTAAAAATCAACAAAGCCAAAAGCTGGTTCTTTGAGAGGATAAATAAATTTGACAAACCATTAGGCAGACTTATAAAGAAACAAAGGGAGAAAAATCAAATCAATAAAATTAGAGATGAAAATGGAGAGATCAAAACAGACAACACAGAAATACAAAGGATCGTAAGACATTACTATCAACAATTATATGCCAATAAAATGGACACCGTGGAAGAAATGGACAAATTCTTAGAAAAGTACAATTTTCTAAAACTGAACCAGGAAGGAATAGGAAATATTAACAGACCCATCACAAGCACAGAAATTGAAACTGTAATCAGAAATCTTCCAGCAAACAAAAGCCCAGGTCCAGATGGCTTCACAGCTGAATTCCGCCAAAAACTTAGAGAAGAGCTAACACCTATCCCACTCAAACTCTTCCAGAAAATTGCAGAGGAAGGTAAACTTCCAAACTCATTCTATGAGGCCACCATCACCCTAATACAAAAACTGGACAAAGATGCCACAAAAAAGGAAAACTACAGGCCAATATCACTGATGAACATAGATGCAAAAATCCTTAACAAAATTCTAGCAAACAGAATCCAACAACACATTAAAAAGGTCATACACCATGACCAAGTGGGCTTTATCCAGGGATGCAAGGATTTTTCAATATCCACAAATCAATCACTGTAATACACCACATTAATGAAAGGTAGTTGTTGAATCATGCAAATACACCGGGATTCTTGGCCCGGAGAGGAGAAGAATTCAATCCAGGGCCAGAGACAAGGCTTGATCACTCAGAGCTTTTGTGTAATAAAGTTTTATTAAAGTATAAAGGAGATAGAGAAAGCTTCTGACATAGGCATCAGAAGGGGGCAGAAAGAGTACCCCCTTGCTAGTGTTAACAATGAGGTTATATAATCCAAAGAATGTCTGGAGGTTGTAAAGACCTCATCAGACCTACTCCCATAATTTACATTTTAAGATAACACTGTCCTCAGGCAAGATACATCCTTGTAAAGACCAGGTCTACTCCCATAATTTACATTTTAAGATAACAGAAGGTTGAATCCAAAGACTGTCCTTAGGCAGGATACATTATTGTTATATAATCCTAAGGAATATGGAGAAAGAAAAAAGTTTGTCCTTTCTTCCTCCTTGAGAATTCCAGACCCCTCTCTCCTTGGGGACCCCTAGACTCCTTATCAACCTGCCTAGGAACTGACTCTCTCATTAACAAATTGAAAAATAAAAGCCATATGATTATCTCAATAGATGCAGAGAAAGCCTTTGAAAAAATTCAATATCCATGTATGATAAAAACTCTCCAGAAAGCAGGCATAGAAGGAACATACCTCAACATAATAAAAACTATATATGACAAACCCAGAGCAAACATTATCCTCAATGGTGAAAAATTGAAAGCATTTGCCCAAAAGTCAGGAACAAGACAAGGGTGCCCACTTTCACCACTTCTATTCAACATAGTTTTGGAAGTTTTGGCCACAGCAATCAGAGCAGAAAAAGAAATAAAAGGAATCCAGATTGGAAAAAAAGAAGTAAAACTCTCACTGTTTGCGGATGACATGATCTTCTACACAGAGAACCCTAAAGAATCCACCAGAAAATTACCAGAGCTAATCAATGAATATAGTAAAGTTGCAGGATATAAAATCAACACACAGAAATCCCTTGCATTCCTATACACTAATAATGAGAAAATAGAAAGAGAAATTAAGGAAACAATTCCATTCACCATTGCAATGAAAAGAATAAAATACTTGGGAATATATCTACCTAAAGCAACAAAAGACCTATATATAGAAAATTATAAAACACTGGTGAAAGAAATCAAAGAGGACACTAATAGATGGAGAAATATACCGTGTTCATGGATTGGAAGAATCAATATAGTGAAAATGAGTATACTACCCAAAGCAATCTATAGATTCAATGCAATCCCTATCAAACTACCAGTGGTATTTTTCACAGAGCTAGAACAAATAATTTCACAATTTCTATGGAAATACAAAAAGCCTTGAATAGCCAAAGCAATCTTGAGAAAGCAGAGTGCAACTGGAGGAATCAACCTGCCTGACTTCAGGCTCTACTACAAAGCCACAGTCATCAAGACAGTATGGTACTGGCACAAAGACAGAAATATAGATCAATGGAACAAAATAGAAATCCCAGAGATAAATCCATGCACCTGTGGACACCTTATCTTTGACAAAGGAGGCAAGAATACACAATGGAGAAAAGACAATCTCTTTAACAAGTAGTGCTGGGAAAACTGGTCAACCACTTGTAAAATAATGAAACTAAAACACTTTCTAACACCATACACAAAAATAAACTCAAAATGAATTAAACATTTAAATGTACAACCAGAAATTATAAAACTCCTAGAGGAGAACATAGGCAAAACACTCTCTGACAAAAATCACAGCAGGATCCTCTATGACCCACATCTCAAAACATTGGAAATAAAAGCAAAAATAAACAAATGGGACTAATTAAAATTAAAAGCTTCTGCACAACAAAGGTGTGGGAATTTTCTTCCCGGGACTTGGAAACGGTGAACCTGAAAGGACAACGTTTGGACAGTCTCTGCAAGGACTGACAACTTTATTTCTGTAGTCAAGCCTTTTTATAGGAGTGAGGAACAAAGAGCTTAGAGCATACGGCCAGCAGAACACATACAAGGCTAAGATATAATCAGTAAAAGATATTTCAAGGAACAGCGCATTCTTAATGACCCATGTGTTTATCTATGACCCATTTTCTCAAGCAATGTCTTTAATGTTTAATCGCTAAATTTTGGCGCCGAGCATAGCCAAAGGCAGGAAATGTTTTTCAGCTATGAGTACACAATGCCTGGGCACTTCTGGCCCTTTGCCATTTCCCCAAGGACCTTCTCCTTTAAGGCTATTTTGCACTGCACCTCCCAACATATCCTCCTTTTGTTTTTAGTTTAAGCACAGCAGCTGCTAGTTGGACTCCGTCATAGGAGGCATGGAGTCTTGAGTAGAGACATCTGTATAGAATTGTGTAGTGCTATACCAGATAGGGTTCCTACTGTAACAATAGATATTAGACTAAGAATGCCAGCAATAATCCATCCTATTATGTGCTTTGACCTCCTTAAGCCATATTTGAGCAAAACTGAGAGAAATACAGAGTTGGTCCATGGTTTTGTTAGGTTAACAGGAAGCCACAAATCAGATCTTTGCTTGACTATTGCAATGTTGACATAATGATATGAAATAGTATGGTTTAAACACGTATACAAGGCACATGCTGTACAGTTAACAATCTTAGCAGAAAGATCTATATCGAAGTTACCTACAATAAACATGTATGGGAGGTGCACACAAGATTGGATATAACCTGTACTATTGTATAAAAAGGTATAGTTTTGAGGTTTTAAGGCTTTCGCAGTCCCATACACATTGGCAAAGCGCTCCAATGCAGCAGGAATCTTCCACACATGCCATTGCTCAGGTCTACTGTAGGGGTTCAGACATTGACGTTTTCTCTTCAGCTTCTCTATGGTCATTGACGAGACCCTTCGCGTCAGCTGCGTCACCTGTCAGAGGAGTCCGGTCTCGGGGTCCTTCTTGGTAATGGACATGGCGAAGTGGAACCCAGATTTCTTCTCCATCTGCAACGACAAGACCGTAACCTCTGCCTAGGAGTCGTAAGATTCCTGGCAACCATTGATTAAACTGTTTATACCATATTGGTGTGTTGGCTTCTAATGGTTTCTTATTGTTTTCCTCTGCAAAATGTTTGTCTGCACGAGTATCAGAACTATCTTTTAGTAAATTAAAAAAAAATTAAGAAATAAAGAGTTAAAGATAATAACAATTGAGGGTTCATAGGATAAAAACTGTATCTCCTCTTCTATATTCCCCCTGTCTGTTTTAATAAATGAGTTCTAAGAGTACGATGGGCTTTTTCGATAATTGTTTGACCTTGGGGATTGTAGGGTATCCCTGTGATGTGTGTTATATTCCATTCCATTAGAAATGAATGAAATGAGTGAGAGATAAATGCAGGCCCATTATCTGTTTTTAAGACCGAAGGTATTCCCATAACAGGGAAGGTGAGTAAAAGTGCAGAAATGGCGTGTTTGCTGGATTCTGAAGAGACAGGCATTGCCCATATAAAACCTGAAAATGTATCAACTGAGACAAAAAGCAAAGAAAACTTTCCCAAGGAGTAATGAGTGAAGTCAGATTGCCAAAGGGAGTTAGGCTGTTGCCCACAAGGATTAACTCTTTAAACTGTGGTACATAAGTGCAGAGGAGCACAGATGTCATAGGATTTAATATGTCTCGTTTCAGTGAGGGGAATATGGTATTTAGAGTGCAATCTTTTAGCATTGGTATGAAGATTAGCGTGTTCGTCCATAGCAGACGCAAAGACAGGAGCTATGAACCTATCAACAGCATCATTCCTTGATGCCAGGGGGCCAGGTAAACCTGAATGAGCACGTATATGTGCAATGAAGAAAGGTTTCGTATGTGATTGAATTAAGGCTTGAGTCTTTGAAAAGAGAATATATAATTCTTCATTTAAGTTGTATAAAAAGGCGGTAACAAAATCAGGGAAAAGGGAAGCAAGATATTTGGAATCAGTATACACATTGAAGAATAATGGTTGAAGAGACAATAGAGCATATAAAGCATATAATCCAACTCTTTGTATTGAAGAATAGGTAGTAGGTAATTTCTCTTTGATATCAGGGCTGACGACCCCAGCTATGCCTTTCTTGTTGCCATCAATGAAATAGGTAGGTGCATTTGAAATAGGTTGGGAGGCAATGATATTAGTTACTATAAATTTAGTAAATTGTAGGAAGTCCCATAATTTTCCTTTCAGCAAATGGAATGAGATAATGTTCTGAAAATCACTTAATGCTATTTGCATGGTCATGTTATATTGTAAGGCAATTTGTAATTCCTTTTTTGTCGAGGGGACATGTATTGCATATGGATCAAATCCAGTTAAGGTTTGTACATGGCTCCTTCCTGATACAATTATCTGCCCTATTTTCTCAATGTATGATACGATTTTCTTTGTTTAGTATGTAGATATACCCATTCTATCGGGCTGTTTTGAGCTATGATTGCAGTAGGTGAATGTTTGGTGGGAAATATATATAAACAGACCCATTGGGTATGGTCTAGCCGAGTTGAGAAAGATTGTTGAATGTGTTTTTCAACAAATTTTAATTCTTCTTTGGTTTCTTTTGTTAGCTGTCTAGGACTATTAGGGTTAGGAGGTCCCTCTAAAATTTTAAATAAATTTTGTAATGCATAGGTGGGAATGCCAATAAATGACTGAAGCCAATTAATATTTTCTATCAATTTTTGAAAATCATTTAATGTGAGTAGAGAATGCATAGAGATTTGAGTTTTTTGAGGTTTTATGTTAGACTCTTCCATAACATGTCCCAAGTAATTAAAGGGTGCTTTCAATTGAGTTTTATCTGGTGCAACAAGTAGGCCATGATTTTGAAGAGTGGTGGTGATTTCATCATATAGCTATTGTAAACAGAGTTCAGATTCCATGGAAAGAAGTATGTCATCCATATAATGAATTATGAAGGCAGTAGGATATTTATCTCTAATGGATTGTAATAAAACAGATATGAGATATTGGCAAATGGTAGGAGAGTTCATCATTCCCTGAGGTAAAACCTTCCATTGAAATCTTTTAATAGGAGCCACGTGATTTATAGAAGGAACTGAAAAAGCAAAACGTTTTCTATCTTTAGGATGCAAAGGTATAGTAAAAAAGCAGTCTTGTAAATCAATAATAATTACAGACCAGCCTTTTGGTACCATGGAAGGGGAGGGCAATCCAGGTTGTAATGGCCCCATAGGAATCATAGTATTATTAACATTTCTTAAATCTATCAACATTCGCCATTTTCCTGATTTCTTTTTTATTAAAAAAACGGGAGAATTCCATGGGGAAAATGAAGGCTCTATATGATTTTTCTGTAATTGCTCATTTACTAATTGTGTGAGAGCTGCCAACTTTTCTTTAGTCAGGGGCTATTGAGGTGTCTATACTGGGGCATCAGATTCCCAATCGAGAGGCAGCGGTGTTAACTCAATGGCCCCCATTAAAAAGGCTCATTTAGAGAGATTGTGGCTTTCGTTTGTTCAAGAAAATCCCTTCCCCACAAATTAATAGGGATATTGGTAATATATGGTTTGATGTAAGCTACAATTTGATCAGGACCATAAGCCTGTAAATAGGATGCACTGACGAAAGTTTGTGTAGCATCAGCTTCGCCCATCCCTCACAGTTTGGAAGGAGCCACAGTCTTACCCCATTCAAGGGGTCATTCTTCAGTTCTAATAATGGAAATGTTGGCTCCTGTATCCAACATACCTGTGAAATTTTTTCCCAGTATCTTTAGAGTAAGCATTAGGCTTTTGATGTTCCTTTAATAAGGTAGATAGTGCCATGGTAAGATTGGTGCTACCAAAATCCCCCTGCCTAATTTTATCAGATGCCCTCACTGGTTTGACATATGGCAAAAGCAATAATTGTGCAAAGTGTTCCCCTTTTTGTAGATATATATTTCCTAATTTTATGACATTAACCATGACATATATCTCTCCTTCATAATCTTCATCCATAACTCCACTCAACATTATTAAACCTTTCATTGTATAGCTGCTACATCCCAAAATTAGTCCAACTGTTGCAGGTGGGATTGGACCATAATATCCATTGGGGATTTTATGAGGATTGTATAATTCTATTAATTCCATATCATAAAGACTAGGTATATCAATGCAAGCACTCTTAGATGTAGCTGCTTGCAGTGTCATAATGTTGGGTCCTCCTTTTGTAGTGGGGCTAGAGGATAGCTCCTTTATTAGTTTCCCTGTTGTTTTTGTTGTGCCTCTTGTGTCAATTCATTTCCATCCTTATCAAATTTGGAATGACATTCATTCAACCAATGGAATCCCCTTTTACATTTTGGGCTCCTGGGGGCCTTTTTTTTTTTTATTAGAAGTATTATTATTTTTAGCTGTCTGCATTGGCATGTGGCATTGTTTTTTCATATGGTTGGCCTTCCCACAGTTAAAACATTTAGCATTAGCAGCCTTTTGCACATTAAAAGTTTCTAGTGCTGCTAATTTTACTCTATGGGACATAGATCTGATATCTCTATAAGCTTTCAAATATTCCGTAAGAGAACCGGTTTCTCGAATTGGTCTAAGCATGAATCGACATTCCTCATTAGCATTTTCAAAGGCAAGTTGTTTTAAAATAATATTTTGTAAGGTTTCATCTCAGACAGATTTTTTTGATGGCATCCTTTAATTTTCCTATAAGTTGGGAATATTTCTCCTCATGTCCTTGGGTAATCTTGACAAATGAACCATCAGAGTTAACATTATCAACCTTTACCCATGCTCTGCAAGAAATTTCTCTAATGAAATGCAACATCTGAGGGGTAATATTAGCTAATTGCGCAGTCATATCGGCCATGGCTCCTGTACCAGTGAGTATATCATAGGTTAAATGGGAAGGGTTACCACGAGATTGCTGGTCAATCATCATCTGTCGGGCCTCATCACCAACCCATATTTGCCATTGAAGTAATTGTTGAGGATTTAGAACCATCTTTGCTAATTAAAAAAAATCATGTGGCATTCAATGATCAGCCCATCCTCTGAGGAATTCTACACAGTAAGGAGAAGTAGGTCCATACAGAGTGCATGTTTTCTTAAAGCTGGACAACATACCAAAATCTAGACCAGCCCAAGCATTCTGGCCTTGGGCAGGCTGATCAAACTGTATTGGGAAAGTGAAAGTGCAAGTAGTCATCTCCCGAGGAGGAGTGAAATGATTAGTACGAGCAAAAAGTTAGCAACTGTATTACAGGTGGAGCAGAAGGAAAAACCTCAGATTTGGGCTGTTCATTGAATGAAATGACCTCCGCTCTAAGTGGTTTCAGTTTTGACACATCCTGTATACATATGTCTCCAAGCTGTTTTTCCAAGGATTCTGTCTGATTGAGCATAACATTCTTATATTTCAAAGCACCTTGCATATCTTGTTCCTTAAGCTCATATTCATGCAAAGACTGAACAGTCTCTACTTCCAAATCAACATTATGCCCTTCAATTTGTTTTATGACAGCCTATATGAGTGATCATGTAACCTACCATTGAGGGGGAATATGGACTCCTTGCTGATATGCTCTCAAAACATTATTCTTAACCCTTTTCCATATGTCTAGATCGAGCGTCCCCTCCTCTGGGAACCACGATTATGTTCCAGTAAAATATGACAGCAGTCATTCAACTGATCTCCTGAAACATTAACACCATTTTGTTTCAGAAAGTGATGCATTATAGAAATGAAAGGAATCTTACTGCTATGTTGTCCCATCCTGCTTACCTCTTTCTGCAGGGCTCGCTGCTTTGTTCAGTCTTCCTATCAAGTCCCTGTTCTTGGCGTCACCTGTGGGAATTTTCTTCCCGAGACCTTCTCCTTCAAGGCTATTTTGCACTGCGCCTCCCAACAAAAGGAAACTATAAGCAAGGTGAAAAGACAGCCTTCAGAATGGGAGAAAATAATAGCAAATGAAGCAACTGACAAAAATTAACCTCAAAAATGTACAAGCAACTCCTGCAGCTCAATTCCAGAAAAATAAACAACTCAATCAAAAAATGAGCCAAAGGACTAAACAGACATTTCTGCCAAGAAGACATACAGATGGCTAACAAACACATGAAAAGATGCTGAACATCACTCACTATCAGAAAAATGCAAATCAAAACCACAATGAGGTACCATTTCATGCCAGTCAGAATGGCTGCGATCCAAAAGTCCACAAGCAATAAATGCTGGAGAGGGTGTGGAGAAAAGGGAACCCTCTTACACTGTTGGTGGGAATGCAAACTAGTACAGCCACTATGGAGAACAGTGTGGAGATTCCTTAAAACCTGGAAATAGAACTGCCTTATGACCCAGCAATCCCACTGCTGGGCATACACACTAAGGAAACCAGAACTGAAAGAGACACGTGTACCCAATGTTCATCGCAGCACTGTTTATAATAGCCAGGACATGGAAACAACCTAGATGTCCATCAGCAGACAAATGGATAAGAAAGCTGTGGTACATGTACACAATGGAGTATTACTCAGCCATTAAAAAGAATACATTTGAATCAGTTCTAATGAGGTGGATGAAACTGGAGCCTATTATAGAGAGTGAAGTAAGCCAGAAAGAAAAACACCAATACAGTATAGTAACGCATATATATGGAATTTAGAAAGATGGTAACAATAACCCTGTATGTGAGATAGCAAAAGAGACACAGATGTATAGAACAGTCTTTTGGACTCTGTGGGAGAGGGAGAAGGTGGGATGATTTGGGGAACGGCACTGAAACATGTATAATATCATATATGAAACAACAACAACAAAAAGAGCTAAACTTGCAAAGACTAGCATTACTAAGCATCAGAGAGAACATGAGGTGCTGAGACCTCCCAAACACAGCTGATGGGAGTGTAAATCAACAGAATCACGTTGTCATCATCCAGTAAATTTAAAGGAACATAACCTATGACTTGGTCATTCTACTCCAAGGTATCCAGCCTATGTAAAAGTGTGTACTTGAATACAGGGAGACACAGATAAGAATGCTCAGAGCTGATGTAGTCATAAAATCCCCAAACAGGTAACAAGCTAGGTGGATGTGTAAACACCTGTTGATTGCCCAAATACTATACTAGAGTGACAATTAGCTACAGCTGTGTGCAACAATGTGCAGGACCCTCACACACACTGTGTTGATAAAAGCAGCCAGACACAAATAACACATGGTGTATGGATGCAAAACTTAAAGACTTTGACATAAAAAACTCAAAAACAAAAAAACAAACAAAAATTTAGGAATAAACTCACCATATAACCCAGCAGTCCCACTCTGGGCATATACCCTAAGGAAACCAAAATTGAAAAAGACACATGTATCCCATTGTTCATTGCAATACTATACAATAGCTAGAATATGGAAGCAATCTAGATGTTCATCGAAAGATGAATGGATAAAGAAGCTGTGGTGCAAATACACAATGGAATATTCAGTTTGGCTCAGTCACTCAGTCATTTCCGACTCTTTGCGACCCCATGAATCACAGCACACCAGGCCTCCCTGTCTATCACCAACTCCCAGAGTTCACTCAGACTCACGTCCATTGAGTCAGTGATGCCATCCAGCCATCTCATCCTCTGTCGTCCCCTTCTCCTCCTGCCCCCAATCCCTCCCAACATCAGAGTCTTTTCCAATGAGTCAACTCTTCTCATGAGGTGGCCAAAGTACTGGAGTTTCAGCTTTAGCATCATTCCTTCCAAAGAAATCCCAGGGCTGATCTTCTTCAGAATGGACTGGTTGGATCTTCTTGCAATCCAAGGGTCTCTCAAGAGTCTTCTCCAAAACCACAGTTCAAAAGCATCAATTCTTCGGCTCAGCTTTCTTCACAGTCCAACTCTCACATCCATACATGACCACAGGAAAAACCATAGACTTGACTAGATGGACCTTTGTTGGCAAAGTAATGTCTCTTCTTTTGAATATGCTATCTAGGCTGGTCATAACTTTCCTTCCAAGGAGTAAGCATCTTTTAATTTCATGGCTGCAGTCACCATCTGCAGTGATTTTGGAGCCCCCCAAAATAAAGTCTGACCCTATTTCCACTGTTTCCCCATCTATTTCCCATGAAGTGATGGGACCGGATGCCATGATCTTTGTTTTCTGAATGTTGAGCTTTAAGCCAACTTTTTCACTCTCTGCTTTCACTTTCATCAAGAGGCTTTTTAGTTCCTCTTCACTTTCTGCCATAAGGGTGGTGTCATCTGCATATCTGAGGTTATTGATATTTCTCCCAGCAATCTTGATTCCAGCTTGTGTTTCTTCCAGCCCAGCGTTTCTCATGATGTACTCTGCATATAAGTTAAATAAACAGGGTGACAATATACAGCCTTGACGAACTCCTTTTCCTATTTGGAACCATTCTGTTGTTCCATGTCCAGTTCTATCTGTTGCTTCCTGACCTGCATACAGATTTCTCAAGAGGCAGGTCAGGTGGTCTGGTATTCCCATCTCTTTCAGAATTTTCCACAGTTGATTGTGATCCACACAGTCAAAGGCTTTGGCATAGTCAATAAAGCAGAAATAGATGTTTTTCTGGAACTCTCTTGCTTTTTTGATGATCCAGCAGATGTTGGCAATTTGATCTCTGGTTCCTCTGCCTTTTCTAAAACCAGCTTGAACATCAGGAAGTTCACGGTTCACGTATTGCTGAAGCCTGGCTTGGAGAATTTTGAGCATTACTTTACTAGCATGTGAGATGGAATATTACTCAGCCATAAAAACGAACACATTTGAGTCAGTTCTAATGAGGTGAATTAACCGAGAGCCTATTTTATAGAGTGAAATAAGTCAGAAAGAGAAAGATAAATATCATATTCTAACGCATATATATAGAATCCAGAAAAATGGTACTGAAGAATTTATTTACAGGGCAACAGTGGAGAAACAGACAAAGAGAATAGATTTATGGACATGGGGAGAGGGGAAGAGAGGATAGGATGTATGGAACAAGTAACACGGAAACTTATATTACCTTATGTAAAACAGATACCAAAAGGGAATTTGCAGTATGGCTCAGGAAACTCAAACAGGGGCTCTGTATCAACCTAGAGGGGCAGAATGGGGAGGGAGATGGGAGGGAGGTTCTAAATGGAGGGAGTATATATATATATATCTATGGCTGATTCATGTTGAGGCTTGACAGAGAGCAACAAAATTGTGTAAAGCAATTATCCTCCAATAAAAAAATAAATTATTTAAAAAATATCAGACACAACTGAGCATGATACATACAATTTTGATCATTTCAAACTCTTTCATTCTAAATATTTCGGAGATTCTCACGTCTGTCCACCTAAAAATCAATATAATTTAGTTTCCCCATTTTTGACAAGTATTCCTATATTTCCCCTCTCATTTACTGAATTGTCTAGAATTTTCAGAACAATTTCCAATGGATGGGGTTACTGAACATATTCTCTTGTGTTTCACCCTTGAGTATGATGCTGGCTCTTGGTATGAGGAAGATGATTATGCCATATTAAGGAAAATTTTTTTCCTCTTTATAGATAGGTCTCTGTGTGTGTGTGTGTGTGTGTGTACACATGTGTGTGTCTGTGTGTTTAATCTGGAAACAGTATTGATTTTATTAAATATATTCCTGAATCTTTTAAGATAATTATGTAGTTTTAAAATTTTAATTTGTAACTATAATGGATTATATTAATAGATTTATCCTTTTGAGTCACATTTGCATTCTACATAAAATCTTACTTGGTCTTGATATACTAATATTCAAAAATGTTGTGTTCTATTTCTTAGAACTTTTAAAAAGCGTTTTGCACTTAAGATTATACTTAAGATTGGTCTCTTGATACTTTTTTGTATGCTATCTTTGCTATTAGGGTTAGAAAAAACTTTTGTATTTTCTTTATGCTTCAGACAGTTTACATGGTATGGTAATCATCTATGTTCTGAAAGCTAACACCCAATCTACTAGGTAACTGAGCCCTGTAATTTTCTTTTATTTCTTTAACTGTTTCATTTTTCATATGCAAATTCAGCTAATTATTCTTTTCATTGAAGTTTATTCATTTATATGAGTTTCAAAAGTTTCACCTGCTAGTATGTGTAATCTTAAGATTTTAAAATCTCTGCTGATTTGTTACTGTCCCTAAATTCCTTTCTAATTTTGTATTTAATGCATTCACTTAATTTTACTTTGGTCTAATCGCAAAGCTTGTCAAATCACAGTTGGTAATGAGATAAAGTGCTTATATCAGAATGTAAAGCAATTTGTGGCTTCAAGAGAAGCTCACAACAACACCAAAAAGTTAGTGAACATCGGCAAAGCCTTTAATGATTTAATCAATTTATATTTTTTCACAAACTTGTTGTCTCATTGTAGATAAATTACAGTCGATTTGAGAATACAACCACCTTGTTTATTTTATTTTACTTTGTACTCCCCAAGAATCAGCTTTACAGTTTGCCATCAAGTCTACATTTTTTGTTTATTAATTCATGAATTTCTGCTTTTATTTTTGTTTCTTTTCTTATGCTTCCCTGAGGTTTCAGTTTTTGTTTTCTAACTTAAGTTTATATATACCTCATTTATTTATGTATTTTTATTTGTTATATTTTGCTTTTTATGATTATAAATGATACTTTAACTACTATTTTGGCCATATCCTCTCAAGTTTTTAAGATATGGGATTCTTATGCTCATTCTTTTCCAAAATTTCCTATAATTATGGTCAAAGGTCTTTAAGTCACATGATTTTCCAGATCTTTTTGAAATTTTGTCTTGTTCTAATTATTTGCTAATTTTAATTAATTTTAATTGAAGTATAGTTGATTTAAAATGTTTTGTTAGTTTCTCCTGTACAGCAGTGTTGATCAGATTTACCAAACATATAACACTTCTTTTTTAGAATTTCTTCCCATTTAGGTCAACACAGATGGTTTTCTTTATTTTATTATACTTTTGTTCTTAATTTGTAATTATACCTTTGTGGAATCAAAAGATGTTAGCAAAATGATTTCAATTGACTGACATTTATTGATACTTTCCCTGATATATAACATACTGTATTTTTATGTACTTGTATTAAAAATTATGGAAGAGAAGGTAGTTTTTTCTGGGGCATTGAATTTAGTATATATTTATTATCTTTAGTGTCCCTATTTAACTTATCTTTATTTTCTGTTAAGAAAGATAATCCATTGGAGTGTTATCAGTTTGCTCTTAATCAGAGATTTTGCCTCACATATTTTGATTTTGTTGTATATCACACTATTATGATATATCTTCCCTATGGCTCAAGCTCTTTTTACATATTAGTATTATGATATATCTTCCCTGTGAATCAAGCTCTTTTTACATATTGGTATGTATAAAATGACTTGTGGATGAATGTGCATATTGATCTGCTTTATAGAGTCCTTTAAGTCCCTTAATCTACTTTTATTCCTTTTTCATTTTGCTCCTCTGATTGGATGAATTTCACTACCATGCCTTCAAGTTCACTGAGACTTTCTTCCACCTGATATAGTCTGCTGTTGAATCTCTCTAGTAAATTTTTTAGTGCAGTTATTCTTCATTTCTGTGATTTCTGTTTCGTACTTATTTACGTCTCTTTGTTGAAGTTTTCACTGTGTTCATGTATTGATCTCCTGACCTTGATGAACAACTTTATGACCATTATTTTGAACACTCTATCAGATAAATCTCTTATTTCCATTTCATTAAGATCTGTTTGTGGAGTTTTAACTTGTTCTTTTGCTTGGGACATATCTTTTGTTTCTTCGTTTTCCTTGACTCTCTGTGTTAGTTTCGTCATATTATTTAAAAACGCCACCTCTCTCAGTCTTGACAAAGTAGTATTGTGTAGGAAATGAACATTATTTTTCCACCTGGACCAAGCTCTTAGATGTATCTTAAACTCCTGTGATTATTCAAGCTGACATCTTTGTTTTTAGTAGCTCTCTGTAGTTGAGGGTGTACCAAAATCTGTCACTGTCTCAAAAAGGAGATTTTGAGATTCAGGTTGACAGAAAGCCAGCCTCTCAGGCAAAAGCTAGCAAAGTATATATACTTAGACACTTTCCAGTGAGAAACTGAGATAGTCTCCGTTTGCCTGTTACCTCTCTGCTCCACAAAACCTGGGGCACCAAAAGTATATAAAAAATCTTTCCAAGGAGATACTGAGTACTTGGAGTGGACTTGGAGGGGAGAAGTTAGAGGTGGTATCTGCTCTCTCTGCAAAGTCTCTGTGAAGGATTGCAGTCAGCCTCTAGAGTTGTGCTAAATTAGAGGGTTTATCCCCAGGAAGCTGCTTTTAATGTATGCCAATAAGCCATTTTCAGGGAAATACTGGGATTTGTTCCCTTGTTCCTCTGAACTGGGCCTTGGATAGATAGGCCTGGAGAGTCATTGTGAAGTCACAAGAAACTGTTTCTTTGTTTGCTATAGTCTTGTGGGTCTCATGGAAGCAAACTCTGTGGGTGTTTTTGGGATTCATTGAGAATCTTAGAATTTGCAGTGCTAGTGGGAGTCCAAATGCTTTGCTCCTCATGGAGAAACTGGGAAATGGGAATTCCCTTCTAGTTGAATGATACTATGTAGGATAGGGAGCATGTCTTAGATTTCCCTATGTATCTCTGCATGAGTAAAATGGAGAATGTGCTTCAGACTTCTTTCTTATAAAAGTTATTAATTTATTTATTTTTGGAAGCACTGGGTCTTTGTTGTTTTGCACAGACTTTCTCTAGTTGCAGCAAATGGGGGCTACTCTTTATTGCAGGGCATGGGATTCTTAATGCTGTGGCTTCTCTTATTGTGGAGCACAGGCTCTAGGTGAGTGGGCTTCAGAACTTGCAACACACAAGCTCAGTATTTGCAGCATGTAGGGCCTATAAGGATGCATGGGCTTCAGCAGTTATGGCACACAGTCTCAGTAGTTGTGGCTTATGGGCCCTAGAGTGCACAGGCTTCTGTAGTTGTGCCATGCTGGCTCAGTAGTTGTAGTACATGGGCTTATTGCTCTGTGGCATGTGGAATATTCCAAGATCAGGGACTGAACCCATGTCCCCTGCTTTGGCAGGAGAATTCTTATCCACTGATCCACTTGGGAAGTCCCTTCAGAATTCTTCAATTAAATTTCAATGAATGGCAAATGCTCAAACTTTGGGGGAAAAAGACAGCTTTATTTGCCCTCTTGAATTATAGTTTTGCTGGATATAAAATTTTTAATTTTAAAGGTGTTTTCTCTCAGCATTTTAAATTATTTTCTTTTTTTTTCTGTTGATAAACAAACTTGTTAATACACAATTCTTGTTCCCTTGATGATAATAATAATCATGTCCTCTGTAGCAATGTATTTTAGATTTTGTCTTTAGCATTATGTAGTTTCAGTAAAATATCTTTGACTTAGAATTTGTTTTATGCTTATTCTAATAAAAATTCTTCAGGCAAGTATACAGGAGACCCAGGTTCAATCCCTGGGACAGGAAGATCCCCTGGAGAAGGGAATGGCTACGTACTCCAATATACTTGCTTGGAGAATTCCATGGACAGAGGAGACTGTTGGGCTACAGTCCTTGGGATCACAAAGAGTCAGACATGACTGAGCTACTAACACTACACTACTACTATCCTGTACTTCAGGAAGATTCTTTGCCATCTGAGCCACCAGGGAAGCCATTAGTCATATATTCAACTTTCTCATACTAGCCCTATGAATCCTAATTTTTCTTTAACAATTCTATCACTTTATTGTTCAGATGACATGCTGGATAATTCCTTGAATATAACTTCTATTTCTCTGATTCCTCCATCATCTATGTTTAGTCTATTTCTAAGATTATATCTACTACATTATATCTACTTCTGTGGGCAGGAATCCCTTAGAAGAAATGGAGTAGCCATCATGGTCAACAAAAGAGTCTGAAATGCAGTACTTGGATGCAATCTCAAAAATGACAGAATGATCTCTGTTTGTTTCCAAGGCAAACCATTCAATATCACAGTAATCCAAGCCTATGCCCTGACCATTAATGCTGAAAAAGCTGAAGTTGAACGGTTCTATGAAGACCTACAAGATCTTTTAGAACTAACCCTCAAAAGATGTCCTTTTCATTATAGGGGACTGGAATGCAAAAGCAGGAAGTCAAGAAACACCAGGAGTAACAGGCAAATTTGGCCTTGGAATACGGAATGAAGCAGGGAAAAACTAATAGAGTTTTGTCAAGAGAACGCACTGGTCATAGCAAACACCCTCTTCCAACAACACAAGAGAAGACTTTACACATGGACATCACCAGATGGTCAACACTGAAATCAGATGGATTATATTCTTTGCAGCCACAGATGGAGAAGCTGTATACAGTCAGTAAAAAACAAGACTGGAAGCTGACTGTGGCTCCGATCATGAGCTCCTTATAGCCAATTTCAGACTTAAATTGAAGAAAGAAGGGAAAACCACTAGACCATTCAAAGTGAAAGTGAAGTCTCTCAGTCATGTCTGACTCTTTGTGACCCCGTGGACTGTAGTCCACCAAGCTCCTCCATCCAGGATTCTTGCTGGGATTCTCCAGGCAAGAATACTGGAGTGGGTTGCCATTTCCTTCTCCAGGGGATTTTCCTGACCCAGGGATCGAACCCAGGTCTCCCACATTGCAGGCAGACGCTTTAAATTCTGAGCCACCAGGGAAGCCCAATCTAGACGATTCAGGTATGACCTAAATCAAATCCCTTATGATTATACAGTGGAAGTGAGAAATAGAAACTAGAAATAGGGACTAGATCTGATAGAGTGCCTGAGAACTATGGTCGGAAGTTCGTGACATTGTACAGGAGACAGGGATCAAGATGATCCCCATGGGAAAGAAATGTAAAAAAGCAAAATGGCTGTCTGGGGAGGCCTTACAAATAGCTGTGAAAAGAAGAGAAGCGAAAAGCAAAGGAGAAAAGGAAAGATATAAGCATCTGAATGCAGAGTTCCAAAGAATAGCAAGAAGAGATAAGAAAGATTTCCTCAGCGATCAATGCAAAGAAATAGAGGAAAACAACAGAATGGGAAAGACTAGAGATCTCTTCAAGAAAATTAGAGATACCAAGGGAACATTCCATGTAAAGATAGGCTTGATAAAGGACAGAAATGGTATGGACCTAATAGAAGCAGAAGATATTAAGAAGAGGTGGTAAGACTACACAGAAGAACTGTGCAAAAAAGATCTTCACGACCAAGATAATCACGATGGTGTGATCACTCACCTAGAGCCAGACATCCTGGAATGTGAAGTCAAGTGGGCCTTCGAAAGCATCACTATGAAAAAACTAGTGGAGGTGATGGAATTCCAGTTGAGCTATTTCAAATCCTGAAAGATGATGCTGTGAAAGTGCTGCACTCAATATGCCAGCAAATTTGGAAAACTCAGCAGTGGCCACAGGACTGGAAAAAGTTAGTTTTCATTCCAATCCCAAAGAAAGGCAATGCCAAAGAATGCTCAGACTACCACACAATTGCACTCATCTCACACGCTAGTAAAGTAATGCTCAAAATTCTCCAAGCCAGGCTTCAGCAATACGTGAACCGTGAATTTCCAGATGCTCAAGCTGGCTTTAGAAAAGGCAGAGGAACCAGAGATCAAATTGCCAACATCTGCTGGATCATGGAAAAAGCAAGATAGTTCCAGAAAAATACCTATTTCTGCTTTATTGACTATGCCAAAACCTTTGACTGTGTGGATCACAATCAACTGTGGAAAATTCTGAAAGAGATGGGAATACCAGACCAGCTGACCTTCCTCTTGCAAAACCTATATGCAGATCAGGAAGCAACAGTTAGAACTGGACATGAAACAATGGACTGGTTCCAAAGAGGAAAAGGAGTACGTCAAGGCTGTATATTGTCACCCTGCTTATTTAACTTATATGCAGAGTACATCATGAGAAACACTGGGCTGGAAGAAGCACAAGCTGGAATCAAGATTGCAGATGACACCACCCTTATGGCAGAAAGTGAAGAGGGACTAAAAAGCCTCTTGATGAAGGTGAAAGAGGAGAGTGAAAATGTAGGCTTAAGGCTCAACATTCAGAAAATGAAGATCATGGCACCCATCCCATCACTTCATGGGAAATAGATGGGGAAACAGCGGAAACAGTGTCAGAGTTTATTTTTGGGGGGGCTCCAAAATCACTGCAGATGGTGATTTCAGCCATGAAATTAAAAGACGCTTACTCCTTGGAAGGAAAGTTATGACCAACCTAGACAGCATATTAAAAAGCAGAGACATTACTTTGCCAACAAGGGTCCGTCTAGTCAAGGCTATGGTTTTTCCAGTAGTCATGTATGGATGTGAGAGTTGGACTGTGAAGAAAGCGGAACACCAAAGAATTGATGCTTTTGAACTGTGGTGTTGGAGAAGACTCTTGAAAGTTCCTTGGACTGCAAGGAGATCCAACCAATCCATTCTAAAGGAGATCAGTCCTTGGTGTTGTTTGGAAGGAATAATGCTAAAGCTGAAACTCCAGTACTTTGGCCACCTCATGCGAAGAGTTGACTCATTGGAAAAGACTGTGATGCTGGGAGGGATTGGGGGCAGGAGGAGAAGGGGACGACAGAGGATGAGATGGCTGGATGGCATCATAGACTCGATGGAGATGAATTTAAGTGAACTCCGGGAGTTGGTGATGGACAGGTAGGTCTGGCGTGCTGCAATTCATGGGGTCACAAACAGTTGGACACGACTGAGCAACTGAACTGAACTGAGGATTATATACATTTTTAGAAATTCTCTGTATTTTTTCTATAGCCCTTTTAATGAATTGTATTTCTTCTTCTGTCTCCCTAATAATTTTATATAATTTTTATATTTCAACTCATTTATGTATTTTTGATATGCTATTGTTCTGAGGTTGCTCCATTGTCTTCCTTTTGAAATTGTCTTATCTCAAATGTCCTGTTATCTCAAACATTTCAGGGACTAATTATTTTTGTGTGTGTGCTTTGATACAGTATTATCAATGATAATCTTTATTTATGTCATTTGAAATTTGTGATCTCACCTTGAGTGGAGATTATTTTTCTTCTGGAAATTCCATGCAACTGAATATAAGAATAATTCAACAATTACTTCTTCTGTGTACTCTAGCTATATTATGGTCTATCAGTTTCTTGTTTTGGGAACATCTCATACACAGTGTAAATCGTGTATTGGCATATACATTAACATGTGATTTTATAAAAAATTCAGTCCCATGAAATAATGTATATGTGTGTTGTCTCATCACATGGACAGAATTTGTGTTACCTACTTCAGTGATCACTTCTAATCTATTTCTTGTCTGTTGTACATAAGACCAGACTAATTTCTTAGAGATTATAGACAATTCAGACTCTGGGAAAAATGAGGTAATTATCTCTTATGAAGGTTCTTACATCACTTTTTTTAGAAAATCATAGGCTTTTTTTTTTTTTTTTCAGTGTCCATAAAATTTTATTGGAATAGAGGCACACCCATTTCCATATTGTTTATCTTATGATCAATGCATTTGGTTGTCTTCAGGATATGACCTTCTTCTTTCCTTTCTTGTAAAAGTTTTGTTGATTCTCATTTAGAGCTACAACTTTTGTCATTGTTAGTTCAGTTCAGTCACTCAGTCATGTCCTACTCTTTGCAACCCCATGAACCACCGCATGCCAGATCTCCCTGTCCACCACCAACTCGTGCAGTCCACCCAAACTCATGTCCATTGAGTCGGTGATGCCATCTAACCATCTCATCCTCTGTCGTCCCCTTCTCCTCCTGCCCTCAATCTTTCCCAGCATCAGGGTCTTTTCAAATGAGTAAGCTCTTTGCATCAGGTGACTCAAAGTATTGGAGTTTCCACCTCAACATCAGTCCTGTCCAATGAACACCCAGGACTGATCTTTAGGATGGATGAGGCTGGTTGGATCTCCTTGCAGTCTAATTCTTTCAAAAATCTTCTCCTCAGTGGAGGAGCGGTGAGGCATTCCACTCGTGACAAAGGTCATGAGGAAGGAGGCTCGGCATACGCAAAAGGCGGGATCGAGCCTCAGGAGTCCCCGGATATTCTCGAGCATTTTCCCCCCAAAACCAGAGTCTGCCTACTTTATTGCTTTGTGCTCTCACCTCTGACTTTACTGGGGCTGTCCCCACCACCATCTCTCTCTCTCTGTCAAAGAGTTAACTTACAGCTCCAATTAATAAAGTTCCTGGGCAATTAGGGAGTGTTTAAATCCAAACCCCTCTGATGGCTCTCTAACTCACCTGACAAGTTTACCCGGACTCCTGCAGCTTTGCATACGATTGTTTACAGTCTCCCAGCCTCGAGAGGCATGGGAAGCTTAAGATATTCAAATAGCTTAGAGCCTCTCAGAGAGTTAAAAACTGTCAGAATAAACTAGTAAAGGATTTCATTGATGAGTCAATGCTTGTTGCCAAGTTTTCACATCCCCTGAATTGTATCCTTGAATATGTATCAATTAATACAGTGGGTATGTAGAAAAAATAAGTAGTGGCCTTGGTGTTAGTGTAACTTTAGACCCTTAAGGTAATAAATTCTTTCTTTGTTGTAAACCCATTACACATCCGCCCTATAGGAATGCAATTTTATCTTTGGAAGATGGTGCCAAACCTTGAAATAATTACTCTTAGAGAAAAAAAGTCTTTGTTGATAAGTCCTTGTCAAGAGTCATAAAATGTTAGTAGGCCTTCTGGCCAGAAGATGATGTAAATCACCTAAACCATTTGTATACGATACATTTGCAGGAAAGAAACCTTGGTTTTTGATAAGAACCAAAACTGCTGACTTTGCATCCCCTATTATCCTCTATGTGTAACTTAGGGTAAAAAGCCCCTGTTAAAAATAAAGCTATGGGCCTTGCTCACCAACGCTTGGTCTCCCCATGTCATTCTTTCTTTTAATCCAGCTGAGTCTCCATCTGGAGCCTGAACCCACCACGCTTACTAATCATGCCTGGGCTTCTAAGACCCACTCGAGAAGGTGTCTAGGGTGAGACACCTTCCGCTATTCGAGAGGGCGCCTGCATCCGGTGGTGCAAACTTCTTGTCTTGAAGTTTTATTGGTCTCCCAGCGTAAACCAAGCTACTCAGCTTCTTTTCTCCACTGAATTTTCCTACTGAGCTATCCTCATTCTATTGTTCTCTATATCTCTAATTAGCATATAAATAGTCGCCGACGCCGTCTCCCCTTCGAATACCCTGGATCAGCCGGGGCTGGTCCTCGGCATTCTCCAACACCACAGTTCAAAAGCATCGATTCTTCAGTGCTCAGCTTTCTTTATAGTCCAACTATCACATTCATACATGACCACTGGAAAAACCAGCCTTGACTAGACGGATCTTTGTTGGCAAAGTAATGTCTCTGCTTTTTAATATGCTGTCTAGGTTGGTCATAACTTTCCTTCCGAGGAGTAAGCGTCTTTTAATTTCATGGCTGAAATCACCATCTGCAGTGATTTTGGAGCCCCCCAAAATAAAGTCAGCCTCTGTTTCCCCTGTTTCCCCATCTATTTGCCATGAAGTGATGGGACCGGGTGCCATGATCTTCGTTTTCTGAATGTTGAGCTTTAAGCCAACTTTTTCACTCTCCTCTTTCACTTTAATCAAGAGGCTCTTTAGTTCTTCTTCACTTTCTTCCATAAAGGTGGTGTCATCTGCATATCTGAGGTTACTGATATTTCTCCTGGCATACTTGATTCCAGTTTGTGCTTCTTCCAGACCAGCGTTTCTCATGATGTACTCTGCATATAAGTTGAATAAGCATGGTGACAATATACAGCTTTGACATACTCCTTTTCCTATTTGGAACCAGTCTGTTGTTCCATGTCCAGTTCTAACTGTTGCTTCCTGACCTGTATACCGGTTTCTCAAGAGCAGGTCAGGTGGTCTGGTATTCCCATCTCTTTCAGAATTTTCCACAGTTTATTGTGATCCACAAAGTCAAAGGCTTTGGCATAGTCAATAAAGCAGAAATAGATGTTTTCCTGGAGCTGTCTTGCTTTTTCCATGATCCAGTGGATGTTGGCAATTTGATCTCTGGTTCCTCTGCCTTTTCTAAAACCAGACTTCTTTCTTACATTAATTATCCATACTTTGCATTTAAGTATGTAGTATCAGTGTCTCACACCCTATTTTGTGCTAACTTAAGTATTTGTGCAAATAGGTTATTAAAAGCAAGAGGTCCCAGCAGGAGTTTAGTTCACAGTGAGCTTTTCTGCGTCTCAAAAGAAAAACACTTCTACAATGGCCAGTTTTGTCTGCTGACATACAGCTGACCAAATCAATAAAGACTAGCTTATACTTTTGCCTTTCTTAAAAGAACACTCTTATGAATCAAAAATATTAATGCCTTTAAAGTGAAAAGTGAAAGCGAAGTCACTTAGTCGTGTCCGACTCTTTGCAACCCCATGGACTGTAGCCTACCAGGCTCCTCCGTCCATGGGATTCTCCAGGCAAGAATACTGGAGTGGTTGCCATTTCCTTCGCCAGGGGATCTTCCCGATCCAGGGATCGAAACCTGGTCTCCCGCATTTCAGGCAGATGCGTTAACCTCTCAGCCACCAGGGAAGCCTTTAGTTTCAAGCAAATATTTAGTTAAAAAATGCAAAACACATTTAATAATAAAAGTTTTATTTATGTTATAAAGATTATATGCAAAGGGGAGGGCACAGAAGTTAGTGGTTCTAGACTGCCAAGGTTCAAATTCCACTGGGTGTGATAAAATAGTTCTTGATGAAAAGGCTTCCATTTGGAACAATACTGAGGTACAGAGAAAAGACACAATCCCCTGGTATTGTGTTGAGGTGAGATGTAGACTCCACTGGGTGGAATAAAATTTAGAGAAACTTCTATCTCTACAAGGAACTGAGCAGAAAGTCAAGGCATCCTCAGTAGTTCAGTAGTCAGTTTTGATGCCTTCGTTGACTGGGTTAGGGAGGTGTTGAGTTAGACTTGGGGTAGAGGCATGAATGGGCTTCTCCAGTGGTACAGTGGTGAAGAACCTACCTGCCAATGCAGGAGATGCAAGAGTTGCAGGTTCCCTGGGTTGGGAAGATCCCCTGGAGTAGGAAATGGCAACCCACTCCAATATTCTTGCCTGTAAAGTTTTATGGGCAGAAGAGCCTGGCAGGCTACAGTCCATGGGGTCGCAAAGATGGGGCAAGACTGAGCATGGGCACACACTACTCACTACTCCTTCTCCTCCTCACTGGAAGCATGAATAAGATAGCACTCTTTGTTTTCAATGATGTTGCTCTACTGGCAAATACAAAAGTATAAGAAGAGTTCCTTCAGTGAGGAAAGGATGATGGAGAATAGTAGCTTTGGGGGAAAAAAGTGATGCACTCAGTTTTAAGACATGGTGAGTTTGGAATTTGTATCCATCGAGCAGTGAGATATATTGATATAAAGTTATGCTATGAAATGACTGGAAATAGCACATATTTCAGGAGAGCAGAATGCAAGGATATGAATGCATTCATGAGATGCCTTTTCTTAAGCAGACTATGGGACTGGGCAACAAGCAAATGATGGAAGTTTAACTCAGTCCAAGAAGTACAAACAACACTGTCCAGACAACACCCATTAAAGGCAGTGGGGCTTAATGCACTTCATCCCATCAAGTTTGACTGAGGACCTTGGAAGGGCTACACCTTGAAATGAAAGCCTTTAATGACTACCACTGACAGGAAAGAGAGATAAGAGGCAAGAAAAGTCCATGGTTAAGTAATTAGGGTAGTTTGAGACGGGGAATTGTCTCCAGCATTTTGTAGACTGTGGTTTTACATATATTCTCAATTAGTAAATCATAAGCCGGCATTGAACCATGTATAATATATATGAAATGAGTCGCCAGTCTATGTTCGATGCACGGTACTGGATGCTTGGGGCTGGTGCACTGGAACGACCCAGAGGGATGGTACGGGGAGGGAGGAGTTTAGGGGGAGGTTCAGGATGGGGAACACGTGTATACCTGTGGCTGATTCATGTTGATATATGGCAAAACCAATACAACATTGTAAAGTTAAAAAATAAAATAAATAAATAAAAAAGAGAATCATAAGCCAGTTTAGTGTTCTTCAAAGAGGGGTCAGTAAATGAAATCAACCAACAACTGGGGCCTACGAACAAAATATTAGACTTCTGCTGTATTTTTTGCTCTAAATAAAGAACTACATTAAGCCTTACTGAATTCAGTATATATGCTGATATTGACATGCAACTTTGTCAAAAGGTAGAGGCATGTGCCATCTGTGGTGACCCTGAGGGATGAGGAGGAGCTGGCCATGTTGCATTTACTTGTATCTTGTGAGCTGTGGCAGTTTACCTGGACTGGGCTATGTGGGTTTATAGATTATATCATTCCAGTTCAACCAAACTAACCTCCAGAAAAGAATATGTGGCTTAAAAAAGATCACTGCCAACAAATTTGATAGAGATGATAGTAATGATATTATTAATGTAATACTAATTTTAATAATCAATTAACAGGAAAGTCTGAGCTGACACTTCTCTTATTCCAAGTATGAGCTCTTCATCTGCCCTATTAGAGGTAAAACATTTTCATGATACTGTCAGATTTATCAACCTGTTTTGTTTGGTTAGTGTAGAAAGGCACACAAATATTATATGCCAGAATCCTCTATGTTTAACAGGTTTCTTCTAAAATCTATCAGTGAGTCACATTTTTCATTTCCAATATTATTTGATTTGTGAAGCATGATTTATAATAGAGATTGTCAAACTATGGCCCTTCATCCAAATCTAGCCCATAGTTGGGAAAAAAGAATATTTTATGAGATGTTAAAATTATATGAAATTTAAAGTTCAACATATATAGATAAACTTGCATTATAACACAGCCATGCTTATTATTATCATTAATATTATTATTTAAAATATTATCTGTGGTTGCTTTTGAATTAGAACAGCAGACTTCACATGTAACAGAGACCACAGGGCTTTCAAAGCCTAAAATATTTATAGTCTATTTCTTTGCAAAAATTTTTTGACGACTTACTTGATATGCAAAGTTAAAATCTTAATATAAAATTTTAAAACTTTCATTGAAGGATTATTATTTGAAGCTATCTTATGAGTAAGTGTCAGACATTGTTCTAGTTGCCTGGAATACATCAATGAAGAAAAGAAGGTGGCTGCCCTCATAAAACTTACATTCTGGTGGGAGGAGACTGTCAAAAATCAATTATCATGATAAGTAAATTATAGAGCATTTTGGAAGATGATATGTGCTATGGAAAAAGAAAAGGTAGAGCAGATGGAGAATACACCTGGTGGAACAAGGGATAGGTATCCTTTATTCTTTGATTTGTTTCCCTAACCTCAGTAATTTGTTATAATTTTCCCTTCCAAACTTCTTTTTATGTAGAGCCAATCATCTACTTTAAGTATTTTCTAAATTAGGATACTCAATAGACATAAAATTAATGAATGAACTTACATGATATGCAATAAGGGTTGTGTGTTCCTCTGTTGCTGGTAGCAAAAGAAGAAATACAGATAAAATGTTCTAATCCCTGGAACACTTACTTCCAGAAACAGAAACTCAATTGTAGAGATGCTTGAGGAGACTCCTTGGCAGATAATGCACATAATACTGAATGCTGGACCTTGGGTACAGGTCAGTACTTTTTCCATAAGGTTAAATGGATGTAAGTTATGTTTTCCACAATATCTTGTTGTAGAATCATATCAATAATAGCAGGTGACTTAACAGTTAAACTGGATCTCAGCATTGGCTTTAAATATATATATGATTTTTTGGACACAGTTCTTTAGTAGGAGTCATTCTGATCTCATTGCTAAACATCAAAACAGGTAAAGATTACACCACAACACTCATCTATGTTCAATCCAGGGCTAAGTTGAAAACGTTTGCTCCACTCAGCTTTGTCTTCTCCTCTGAAGACCTCTCTCCCCTATCTGCTTGGTACCATCAAAGGTACAATAAGAAATGAAGAAAATAAAAGCAAGCAAGAAAACAAAAGCAGAGTATATAATCACAGTGTTTGCAGAATTTGCATTGTGGAGGAAATACTCATAAAATTCGAAGCTCGAATTTCTGAGTCTATCAATTTTTCTTTAAATATTTATTTCCGTCATTAAGAAGTAGAAATAAATGTTGTTTGTCTTGTCAAGGGAAAAGTGTACTGGGACTATCCACTACAAAGATCTTTCACTAACATGGTTTTTGGGAAGAACTAGTAATGGTAGCAGTAATAATTGTAATTGTAACTTCAGGTTTTTTAGTTTTAACTCTTTTTTTTAAGTGTGTTATAATTGACATATTATAATAGTTTCATGTGTAAAACATAATTATTCAGTATTTGTATGTATTACAAATGATCACCACAGTAAATTAACATTTGTCATTATACATATATTACAAAAGTACATTTTTGTGATAACTTTTAAGATCTACTTTTTTAATATTCAAATATGAAGCACAGTATTATTAACTATAATCATTATAAAGTGAAGTGAAAGTCACTCAGTAGTGTCCTACTCTTTGCCACCCCATGGACTATACAGTCCATTGAATTCTCCAGGCCAGAATACTGGAGTGGGTAGTCTTTCCCTTTCCAGGGGATCTTCCCAACCCAGGGATCAAACCCAGCTCTCCCACATTGCAGGCAGATTCTTTACCAGCTGAGCCACAAGGGAAGCCCAAGAATACTGGAGTGGGTAGCCTATCCCTTCTCCAGCGAATCTTCCTGGCCCAGGAATTGAACCAGGGTCTCCTGCATTGCAGGTGGATTCTTTAACCAACTGAGCTATGAGGGAAGCCCCATAATCACTGTGCTGTACACTATATATACAGAACTTAAAAAATAAAGTTTTTATAAGTGATAACTGATTTTATAACTGATAGCTTATACATTTTCATCCCCTTCACCCATATCAGTAACCTCCCATCCCCTACCTCTGATCACCACCAATCTGTTCTTCGTATTAACCTAAAAAAAAAAAAAAAAATTTGTTATAGATTTCACATGTAAGTGGGATCACACAGTATTTGCCTTTCTTTGTCTATTTCACATAGTATAATATCAAGACCCATTGTACTTAACTCAATAATGTTTTATTTGTCCTTTTAAAAGGACCTCTACAGATTGAATAATGCATTAGTTAAAAGAGAAGGAAATAGCAACCCACTCCAGTATTTTTGCCTGGGAAATCCCATGGACAGAGGAGTCTGGAGGGCTACTGTACATAGAGTCACAAAGAATTGGACAGGACTGAAACAGCTTAGCATGCTAGATTGCATGCACGGTAACCACCTGTAATGTGATGTGAGGGTCTTTCCAAGGACACTTAGTCAATTTTTCTCCCTGTTGACTTTCCTTCTGACTGTGCCATTTTTTGAACATATTATACAATGCCTAAATTTACAGAGGTGCCAAGTTATTATATTACATTAATTAAATCAATATTTATTTAATTAAGCTTTAATTAAATAAATTCATTACATTTCATTAATATTTAAATAATAAAATATCATTATATTAATTAAATATTTTAAGGTAATGGTAATATGAAGAGGAAAAAATTTTTTAGAATGATACAATTGTATAATTTAAACAGGTTTGGCTAATATTAAAATAAGCACATTGTATGGAGCAGGATCACAAATTTGGTATATTTAAATATTCTAAATATGTTTATTTCTTCTTTTTTGGTACAAGGCTCAGTATTTTGTTCTTAAAAGATATTTGTTTAGAGCAAAAGCTTGGTTTGTGTGTTTGTGTGTTGAATAGGAATGTTTAAGCAAGTCAGAAACAGTCCCTGGGTAACAGAAAACTGAAAAAAAAAAAAAAAAAAAAAGCCATTGGGAAATCAGAACTAAGCTACCAGGTTGAGAGACTAGGGGATGGAACTGAGGTGCAGCAGGCAAGGTAATTGAAATATAAAGGTAAGTCAGGAGCTTAACACTGAGGAGGAGAAGAAATAGGATCACAAGAGGAACAAAAAAAGACAAGCAAATCTTGGATTAGAGAGCCCTGGGCTTAAAACAGCTGACTCCAACTGGTGGTATCATCTCCCAGATATAAAACTTGCAGAGGCTTGACAGGATCAGATTTTTCTAACACTTTTTGAAACAAAATAGGACATTTTGGGGTCCCCCTCCACAGTATGTCCTCAGACATGGAGACTTTTGTCTATGGAAGAATTTTAGCCAATGGATAAATTTAATCAGAGAGATGAGAAAATTCAGAAATGAGGGGAAACAACTGAAGCAGACCAAATAATAGTAATTTAGTCATTAAGCACAGTCAAGTACACTTGGTCACTTTTCAAATGCTATAGATAATATCCTGAGACATATGCTATGAGCTCTCTGATAAATCCTGAAATCCCTACCAGGTAGAAGAAATGAACTACATGGTTACCAGACTGGAGCTGTGATAAGCTGCCACAATTCTGAGAACGGGCCTCAAGGAAATAGGAACAAACTGACCCTGGAACTGAGTTTACTGTGCTTAAAACAATCAGGATGACACTATCACACCACTGGTGACCTAGTTCAAAAATGACTGCTAGCTGACTGATATTTCTGCATGTTGCCCCCTCCCTCCATCTATAAAAGCTCTTGCCCACTGATTGTCAGTGGGGGTCAGTCAGCCTTTGGACAGGAATCTGCCCTCTAGCCCAGTTGCTGGCATCCAAAATAAAGTAAACTTCCCTTTTCACCAACCTGGCCTCTTTATGTTGGCTTTTGAGTGGCAAGGAGGTGATCCTCACTTTTAGTTACATTTTGTGCCCAACTTGGTGCAGCTCCTGCACTTTCATGACACCTTGCTCCCTTGCGTTTTCTAGAATAGAGCCACAGCCATGACAATACACTGATGGTTGTGATGAGCCTGCTGCTTATGGCTAGCTGGCCCGAAGAAGGGCATTTAGGGGGATGTTTCTAGAAACTGCTGAAACCATTTGTTTAGGGGATCCTCCTTGTTTATTCCCTCCTCGACATGAGTGGCAAACTTATGTTTTTCTTTGATGGGATAAAAACATGCATCTCGATGAACTGATGAGGTCCAAGAACAAGACCACTGAAGTCCTCCTGGGAAAACTACTCTTTTGGGCACAAAATGCTATTTGGGCACTTTGCTGGTTGATTTTGAAGTGTGTCTGAAGTTGAGGATCATTTTATAAGCACTGATTGTTCTTCGAGCATTTTGTCAACTGGTTCTGATTTCTGTCTATGCTTGAGGCCATTTGTGAGCAATGAGTTGTCACTTGGGCATTTTGCCAACTGGTTCTGACACGTATCTACCATTGAGGGCTATTGATGTTGGAGAAATGCTTGCTTGGAACTCCATACTGGTCATCCTCTCAGCTGATTTGGGATAGTTCTGTCTTTTGGTGTGTGAATGTGTGCAATTGTTTCTTGTTGCCTTTTGTAAATTGGGAAATTCAGGTTCAATTCATTAAGAAAAAATTTTAGCCATGATATTATGACTAAAGGAAAGAAAGAAAGATGGTTTTTAAACTAATGTATGGCAAGAATATTCTTTAGACTACAGGAAAAAAAAAAAGTTTAAGATAACTGTTTTTGAAATTACCTCAACTGGTTCTTTTTGCATATGCAGTGAAGAAAAGCATCCTTGATAAAATACTTTTTTCCAAATTGTTATTCTGAGAGAACAAAATTTTGCCTATGAGAAAGCTTGAAATTGACTGTTATCATGTCCTTGAAATACAAACACAGCCCCCTTGGCCTAGGACTTCAGACTTGGGTTAATTAGGAAAATTTCAAGCCAAAGAGGGGGAAAAGGAGGGAGGAGAAAGAAGCCTTTTAAAATCAACTATGTAAATTTGACTATTCTGTTATTCATAAACAAATAAGCTTAATTGCAATGCCTAATATATTAAATGTAAAAAGATGAAACAATGAATCTCTGTCTGGATGTATTGTATGTCTCAATATGTGTCTTTGGATAATATTGCTGAGGCTAACTTATAAAGGAGTTCTATTTAATTGGTTTTTAAAAAAGTAAGCACTTACAAGACAAACAAGTGCAAATTTATCTACTTTTGTCTTGCATGACCAAGATGGAAACTAAGATGTCTGAGTTTATTAAACACACATTTTGCACCACATTTAAGTCATATTGTACTATGAAGAAATATGTTCTTAAATTTGCCAATCACAAAATACTGATATAGCAAATAGCTCAGTTGTTTCTTGGTTTTGTTAAGGCTTCAAGTTAAAAATTGTAACATATAAAAATGATTAGAGAACCATTTCAATATGTAAAGTGAGTAGGGTATGTATTGTCAGCCAGAGAAGTTACAAGGAAGTGAGATTTTTTTTTTAGGAAAAATGATGATAATAATTTTGTCCTACAGTTGGTTGATTCTAGATGGGAAAATAATGGACAAATTAATATGAAATCAGAAAATGATAAAAACTTTGTAAAAAAAGGAACTTCAAGAAATAATTTTGTACACTGTCAAGATTAAGGTTAGATTAAATTTAATTAGGTAAATGAATTTCTTTATTAACAGTATATTATGCAAGACTGATTATTTTTCTCTTGTTAAGATAAGAAAGGTCTCCTGGAATATTGATGTGATTTTGATAACAGGGAATTCTAATGGACAGTTACTGTTTTGCTTCTAACCAAACTTGTGACCCCAGTGTTCAGGATGGAAACAATTGTTTAATGAAATTGTCAGAGTATAAATACTCATAATGTGTAACACTGCTGGCTTTGAATTTACTACTTAAAATGAAAGTTGCTCAGTCATGTCCAACACTATACAGTCCATGGAATTCTCCAGGCCAGAATACTGGAGTGGGTAGCATTTCCCTTCTCCAGGGGATCTTCCCAACCCAGGTCTCCCACATTGTAGGTGGATTCTTTACCATTTGAGACATAAGAGAAGCCCTTACTACTTAAAGCACATGTGCAATTTTTGTGTGACAATTAGATATAAATGGCAAAATGTATTGTCTATAAAGCATTTCTCCTATTAACATACCTGTGAGCCTGTTCATAATGTCTGATTAGTTTTCCTCCAACATGGAGAACTAGACAAAAAAGAGGTCTAACATCGAGGGCCATGAATGGACCCAGAGCAGGCAAGTGAGTCATTCTGGCAATGCTGGAAAAATATGTTGATTATCAATGCTTTCTATGGAAAGGTTTGAAATTAAAAGGGGGAAATGATGAAGAAAATTTTCATATATTGTAGTGTGGGGAAATCATTCTGGCTTATAGTTGATTTAAATTGAAGTTTAGGTAGCCAAAACACCCTGATTGTGGCCTATTAAACATATATTGTACATCTGCTTTAACCATTAAGAAAAAAAGTACATTCAGAGTAGAATAAAGAGGTATTTTTTGACTATTATCCTCATGATAATATGTCTACTAATTTTGTTTGTCTAGTCCAGGTACTATGACAAAGTAATCAAAAAACAGAGGTAATGCTGAAAAAGAATACAAAATGTTGATGCTAAGTTTGAAACTCAAGATTATTTCCAACTCTGTGTCTATTTCGTAAATTAGGTAGGACTGTGACCCCCTCCATAGGAAGTAGCCAAGAGTGACCATTTCCCCATTCCCTCAAAGAGTTGGCAAAATTGGAATAGAAATGGAACTAAAACCAAGTTTCTCTTCTAAGTTTATGACTAACCTCTCTATTCAAAACTTTATTTACTCTCCCTCCTCAAGATTGAGAATTATCATAGAAAAGGAGGCTTGAAATGAAGCAGGATCTTATGGTCCCTACCTCTTTCCCCTATGTCCTCAGTTGGTCTTCTGTTTGTAAAAAAATTTTAGCCAATGGATAAATTTAATCAAAGAAATGAGAAAATGCAGAAATAAGGGAAAACAGTCAAAGGAGATCAAATAATAATAGTTTCATCATTAAGCATAGTCAAGGACCTTTAGTTCCTTGTCAAAGACTATAGATAATATCCTGAACCATATCCTGTGAGCTGTCTTATAGATACTGAAACCCTACCAAGTGGAAGAAGTTAACTACATTATGACCTGAATATAGTTGTGAAATAAAAAGCCACAATTCTAAGAACTGGCCTCAAGGAAATGGGAATAAACTGATCCTGAAACTGAAGGTTGCTGCTGCTGCCGCTGCTGCTGCTGCTAAGTCGCTTCAGTCGTGTCCAACTCTGTGCGACCCCACAGATGGCAGCCCACCAGGCTCCACCATCCCTGGGATTCTCCAGGCAAGAACACTGGAGTGGGTTGCCATTTCCTTCTCCAAAAACTGAAGGTTAACTATACTTAAAACAATCAAGATAATGCTGATCAGACCACTGATGATCAATTTCAAAATGACTGCCAGCGCCAACTGTGCTGTTTCTGCACATAGTCCCATTCCTCTATCTATAAAAACCCTTGCCCACTGTTTGTCAGTTAGAGGGAATCCATCTTTGGACAGGAGTCTCCCCTCCCCTCTCTCCTCCCTGCTACTGGGATCCAAAATGAAGCAAACTTTCCTTTCCATCATCATGGCTTCTTTATTGGCTTCTGATGGTGAGCAGCTAGATCCCGGTTCTGGTTATATTTTCTCTCTAAACTCACAGTAGCAAGTTCATCTTGTTTCTTGAGTAATCACTTCTATCTGCTTCCAGATCATAAATACATTATGATCTATTTGGAAGAGAGTTGAGGAGATTATTTAATTATGAAGGTCACTTTCAGGTCACACAAGACTAAAATACTTTGTAAAAGTTTTATGAAAGGGAATGGCAGTCTTGCAAAATCTCACATCTGATTCCAATAATGTGAAATGGACAACATACAACTCAGGGAAGTGATTGAAATTTACTGGACCTGTCACCAAAGAGAATGTTGGCCAAGTTTTGGTGGCTAAATCAAAAGATACTTCCATGAAGTTGTGTGTTTGGTCTTTTTTTTTTTTTTTTTTAATAGAGTACTGCAAAAAGGTTGAAGTGGAAAGAAGTTGGAGACACAGTCATGAGAAGGAGAAAAAACACATCAGTCACTTTGCTGAGTTCTTTCCCCATATGCATGTACAGTGTGCAGAAATGCCAACTGTCAGTAACCCAAAGGAGCAATATATGCAGTAAAGACGGACTTAGAAGAATTTTTCAGGGGCCTATGATGATGGAATTCCTGAAGAAGGTATAATAGATGAATCTCAGGACAGCATACCTGTTCCACATCAGTGACCATGAGGCTGTTTGTGTACTACATTTGCCAAGACTTTCTGCCTTCTCTACATGAAACAACTAGATGTATATTTCTTTCTTTGTTTGAGTTAATTCAGTTTAACTCTATGGTCCTGTGTTTGTGCACTACTCGAAATCATTAGTTTGTTAGACTTAACCACCTCTTTATTTTCAGTGCCTGGCACATAGGAGATGTGATCATTAACTTTATGCATCCATTTAGTCAAGCTGTGTTGTCCATGGTCTAGATGTTACTATGAAGGTATTTTAACTGGGATTAGTATTTAAATCAGCAGACTTTGAATCAAGCAGATTACTCTTCGTTGTGTGGATGGGCTCATCCAATCAGCAAAAAGCCTTGTGAAAAAAGACTAAGATTCCCTGAAAAGGAAAGAATTCCACCTCCAAATTCAAGACTGCAACATTAGATCTTACCTCAGTTTCCAGTGTTCTGGCTTGTCCTGCAGATTTCAGGCTTGTTAGCCTACATAATCCAGAGAAGGCAATGGCACCCCACTCCAGTACTTTTGCCTGGAGAATCCCATGGATGGAGGAGCCTGGTGGGCTGCAGTCCATGGGGTCACTAAGAGTCGGACACGACTGAGTGAATTCCCTTTCACTTTTCACTTTCATGCATTGGAGAAGGAAATGGCAACCCACTCCAGTGTTCTTGCCTGAAGAATCCCAGGGACAGGGGAGCCTGGTGGGCTTTGGTCTATGGGGTCGCACATAGTCGGACACGACTGAAGTGATGCAGCAGCAGCAGCAGCCTACGTAATCACAGAACCAATTCCTTATAATAAATTTCTCTGTTTCTTTCCCTTTGTGCTTCTCTCTGTCTCTTTTTCTCTATCTCACTGTCTCTGTGTATAGCTATCTCTCTTTCTCTCACACAATGAAAGATGAACCCCCAGGTCAATAGGTGTCCAATATACTACTGGAGAAGAGCAGAGAAATAGCTCGAGAAGGAATGAAGAGGCTGAGCCAAAGCAAAAACAACACCCCATTGCAGATGTGTCTGGTGGTGAAAATAGAGCACAATGCTGTAAACAATATTACACAGGAACCTGGAAAGGGAGGTCCATGAAGTGGCTAAACAGGAGATGGCAAGAATGAACGTTGACATTTTAGGAATCAGTGAACTAAAATGGACAGGGATGGCACATTTAATTCAGATGACAATTATATCTACTACGGTGGGCAAGAATCTCTTAGAAGAAATGGAGTAGCCCTCATAGTCAACTGAAGAGTCCAAAATGCAGTACTTGGGTGCGATCTCAAGAACAACATAATGGTTTCTGTTCGTTTCCAAGGCAAACCATTCGATATCACAGTAATCCAAGTCTATTCCCCAACCACTAATGCTGAAGAAGCTGACGTTGAACAGTTCTGTGAACACCTAAAAGACCTTCTAGAACTAACACACACAAAAATGTGTCCTTTTCATCATAGAGGACTGGAATGGAAAAGTAGGAAGTCAAGAGATACCTGGAGTAACAGGCAAGTTTGATCTTGGAATACAAAATGAGACAAGGCAAAGGCTAACAGAGTTTTGCCATGAGAATATACTGGTTTTCCAACAACACAAGAGAAGACTCTGCACATGGACATCACCAGATGGTCAATACAGAAATCAGATTGATTATATTATTTGCAGCTGAAGATAGAGAAGCTCTATACAGTCAGCAAAAACTGTGGCTTAGATGATGAACTCTTTATTGCAAAATTCAGACTTAAATTGAAGAAACTAGGGGAAACCACTAGGCCACTAAGGTATGACCTAAGTCAAATCACTTATGATTATATAGTGGAAGTGACAATAGATTCAAGGGATTAGATCTGATAGAGTGCCTGAAGAAATATGGACAGAAGTTCACAACACTGTGCAGGAGGCAGTGATCAAACCATCCCCAAGAAGAAGAAAGGCAAAATGGTCATCTGAGGAGGCCTTACAAATAGCTGAAAAAAGAAAAGAAGCAAAAGGCAAAGGAGAACAGGAAAGACATACTCATCTGAATGCAAAGTTCCAAAGAAGAGCAAAGAGAGATAAGAAGCCTCCCTAAGTGAACAACACAAAGAAGAATTAGAGGGAAAATATAGAATGAGAAAGACTAGAGATCTCTTCAAGAAAATTAGAGATATCAAGGGAAATTTTCATGCAAAGATGGGTACAATAAAAGACAGAAACAGTATGGATCTAACAGGCAGATGATTTTAAGAAGAGGTGGCAAAAATACACAAGAAGAACTATATATAAAAAAAAAGATCTTAGTGATCTGGATAGCCACAGTGTGTGATCACTCACTTAGAGCCAGATTTTCTGGAGTGTGAAGTCAAGTGGGCCTTAGGAAGCATCACTAAGAACAAAGCTAGGGAAGGTTATGGAATTTCAGTTGAGCTATTTCAAATTCTAAAAGATGATGCAGTTAAAGTACTGCACTCAATTTGGAACACTCAGCAGTGGCCACAGGACTGGAAAAGGTCAGTTTTCATTCCAATCCCAAAGAAGGGTAATTCCAAAGAATGTTCAAACTACGGTGCAGTTGTACTCATTTCACATGCCAGCCAGGTCATGCTCAGAATCCTTCAAGCTAGGCTTCAACAGTACATGAACTGAGAACTTACAGATATACAAGTTAGATTTAGAAAAGGTAAAGGAACCAGAGATCAAGTTGCCAACATCCATTGGATCATAGAAAAAGCTGGAGAATTCCAGAAAAACATCAACTTATGCTTCACTGACTATGCTAAAACCTTTGTCTCTGTGGTTCACAACAAACTGTGGAAAATTAAAGATATAAGAATGTCAGACCACCTTACCTGCCTCCTGCAAAACCTGTATACAGGTCGAGAAGCAACAATTAGAACCGGACATGGAACAGTAGACTGATTCCAAATTGGGAAAGGAGTACGTTAAGGCTGTATATTGTCACCCTGCTTATTTAACTTATATGCAAAGTACATCATGCAAAATGCTGGGCTGGATGAAGCACAATCTGGAATCAACATTTCAGGGAGAAATACCAATAACCCCAGACAAGCAGATGACACTACCCTAATGGGAGAAAGTGAAGAGGAATTAAAGAGCCTCTTGATAAATGTGATAAAGGTGAAAGAGGAGAGTGAAAAAACTGCCTTAAAACTCAACATTCAAAAATTGAAGATCATGGCATCTTGTCCCATCAATCATGGAAAATAGATGGGGAAACAATGGAAACAGTGACAGACTTTATTTTCTTGGGCTCCAAAATCACTGCAGCTGCTCACTGTATCCCTGAAATTAAAAGATGCTTACTCCTTGGAAAAAAATCTATGACAGGTGTGAAATGGTACCTCATAGTGGTTTTGATTTGCATTTCTCTGATAATGAGTGATGTTGAGCATCTTTTCATGTGTTTGTTAGCCATCTGTATGTCTTCTTTGGAGAAATGTCTATTTAGATCTTTGGCCCATTTTTTGATTGGGTCATTTATTTTTCTGGAGTTGAGCTGTAGGAGTTGCTTGTATATTTTTGAGATTAGTTGTTTGTCGGTTGCTTCATTTGCTATTATTTTCTCCCATTCTGAAGGCTGTCTTTTCACCTTGCTAATAGTTTCCTTTGATGTGCAGAAGCTTTTAAGTTTAATTAGGTCCCATTTGTTTATTTTGCTTTTATTTCCAATATTCTGGGAGGTGGGTCATAGAGGATCCTGCTGTGATGTATGTCAGAGAGTGTTTTGCCTATGTTCTCCTCTAGGAGTTTTATAGTTTCTGGTCTTACGCTGAGATCTTTAATCCATTTTGAGTTTATTTTTGTATATGGTGTTAGAAAGTGTTCTAGTTTCATTCTTTTTACAAGTAGTTGACCAGATTTCCCAGCACCACTTGTTAAAGAGATTGTCTTTAATCCACTGTATATTCTTGCCTCCTTTGTCAAAGATAAGGTGTCCATATGTGCGTGGATTTATCTCTGGGCTTTCTATTTTGTTCCATTGATCTATATTTCTGTCTTTGTGCCAGTACCATGCTGTCTTGATAACTGTGGCTTTGTAGTAGAGCCTGAAGTCAGGTAGGTTGATTCCTCCAGTTCCATTTTTCTTTCTCAAGATCGCTTTGGCTATTCGAGGTTTTTTGTATTTCCATACAAATTGTGAAATTATTTGTTCTAGCTCTGTGAAGAATACTCTTGGTAGCTTGATAGGGATTGCATTGAATCTATAAATTGCTATAAATCTATAAATTGCTATAAATACTCATTTTCACTATATTGATTCTTCCAATCCATGAACATGGTATATTTCTCCATCTATTAGTGTCCTCTTTGATTTCTTTCACCAGTGTTTTATAGTTTTCAAATAATAAATGCTGGAGAGGGTGTGGAGAAAAGGGAACCCTCTTACACTGTTGGTGGGAATGCAAACTAGTACAGCCACTATGGAGAACAGTGTGGAGATTCCTTAAAAAACTGGAAATAGAACTGCCTTATCATCCAGCAATCCCACTGCTGGGCATACACACTGAGGAAACCAGAAGGGAAAGAGACACGTGTACCCCAATGTTCATCGCAGCACTGTTTATAATAGCCAGGACATGGAAGCAACCTAGATGTCCATCAGCAGATGAATGGATAAGAAAGCTGTGGTACATATACACAATGGAGTATTACTCAGCCATTAAAAAGAATACATTTGAATCAGTTCTAATGAGGTGGATGAAACTGGAGCCTATTATACAGAGTGAAGTAAGCCAGAAGGAAAAACATAAATACAGTATACTAACGCATATATATGGAATTTAGAAAGATGGTAACGATAACCCTGTGTACGAGACAGCAAAAGAGACACTGATGTATAGAACAGTCTTATGGACTCTGTGGGAGAGGGAGAGGGTGGGAAGATTTGGGAGAATGGCATTGAAACATGTGAAATATCATGTATGAAACGAGATGCCAGTCCAGGTTCAGTGCACGATGCTGGATGCTTGGGGCTGGTGCGCTGGGACGGCCCAGGGGATGGTATAGGGAGGGGGAGGGAGGAGGGTTCAGGATGGGGAGCACGTGTATACCTGAAATTAAAAAAAAAAAAAAATTAAAAAAAAAAAAAATGAAGTAGAACCCAGAAAAAAAAAAAAAAAAAGAAAAATCTATGACAAACCTAGACAGAGTTTTAAAAAGCAGAGACATTACATTTCTGACAAAGGTCCATATAGTCAATGACTATGGTTTTTCCAATGGTCAGGTACAGATGTGAGAGTTGGACAATAAAAAAGGCTGAGTGCCAAAGAATTGATGCCTTCTTACTCTGATCCTGGAAAAGACTCTTGAGAGTCTCTTGAACAGTAAGGAGATCAAACCAATCAATCCTAGAGGAAATCAACCCTAAATATTCATTGAAGGACTGATGCTGAAGCTAAAGCTTCAATATTTTGGCCACTGATGCAAAGAGCTGACTCATTGAAAAAGACTCTGATGCTGGGAAAGATTAAAGACAGGAGGAGAAGGGGAAAACAGGGTGAGATGGTTGGATGACATCAACAACTCAATGGACATAAGTTTGAGCATACTCCAGGAGATAGTGAAGAACAGGGAAGCCTGGTGTGCTGTAGTCTATGGGGTGCAAAGAGTCATACACAACTAAGTGACTGAATGACAACAACAATAGATATCTACAAATAAGATACATTTATATTCTACTGTTTCCACTTTTGGGAAACCCCTGCTAACATAGACTGGGCTTTCTTTTTTTTTTAATTTTATTTTATTTTTAAACTTTACATAATTGTATTAGTTTTGCCAAATATCAAAATGAATCCACCACAGGTATACATGTGTTCCCCATCCTGAACCCTCCTCCCTCCTCCCTCCCCATACCATCCCTCTGGGTCGTCCCAGTGCTCTAGCCCCAGGCATCCAGTATCATGCATCGAACCTGGACTGGCATCTCATTTCATACATGATATTTTACATGTTTCAATGCCATTCTCCCAAATCTTCCCACTCTCTCCCTCTCCCACAGAGTCCATAAGACTGTTCTATACATCAGTGTCTCTTTTGCTGTCTCGTACACAGGGTTATTGTTACCATCTTTCTAAATTACATATATATGCGTTAGTATACTGTATTGGTGTTTTTCCTTCTGGCTTACTTCACTCTGTATAATAGGCTCCAGTTTCATCCACCTCATTAGAACTGATTCAAATGTATTCTTTTTAATGGCTGAATAATACTCCATTGTGTGTATATGTACCACAGCTTTCTTATCCATTCATCTGCTGATGGACATCTAGGTTGCTTCCATGTCCTGGCTATTATAAACAGTGCATATTTTTGAGATGAATGAATAGGAGTGAGAGAGGGGATGTGGCACAGCCTTACTTTTTTCAATGAGCATATTTTACAGGAGTGTTGGGGCCGGATATTCCACATTAAGACATTATTTAATAATATTAATTACCTGAAGAACTCACAGATGTATACACTGTTCTTTCACAGATATTCAAAAAGTCATCAGTGGATTAAAACCTATGTAATAGACATGTGGGCTCTTTGTTTTGAAAACTTAAAAATATTAAAGGAATTGATTTCTTCTAGAGCAGGATTGTCTTGCATCTTGGCAAGCAAGCCCACTATAGCTCCAGTAGACAATCCTTTTAAGTGGAGCAGAGCCCTCCAAGACATTGAGTATGTATTGTAAATAGGAGATTCCAGTTTAAAACTTTTTATCAAGTATAAGAATAAACTAAAATAGAGAAACATTACATGTACTTCATTAAAAAAATTTTATCCAAAGCTTCTTGATTTAATGAGTTGTTAAAGTTCTATGTATGTTGTAAATGCATGCTATGCAAATTTCCTATAATTTTTCACGTTTAACCAAAAGTCATTTCTGCATTGTCAAACACAGTGCCCAAAGTCTTGTATTGCTGGGTTCATTAAACCATTCTCAGAAAAGAAGTAAATTAGAGATCAAGAACTGGTTTAGAAAGAAAGACTGCTGGACTCTGTGGGAGAGGGAGAGGGTGGGATGATTTGGGAGAATGACATTGAAATATGTATAATATCATATATGAAACGAGTCGCCAGTCCAGGTTCGATGCATGATACTGGATGCTTGGGGCTGATGCACTGGGACAACCCAGAGGGATGTTATGGGGAGGGAGGAGGGAGGAGGGTTCAGGATGGGGAACACATGTATACCTGTGGCTGATTCATTTAGATATATGGCAAAACCAATATAATATTGTAAAGTTAAATAAAATAAAATTAAAAAAATAAATAAAAAAGAAAAAAAGAATTGTGTGACTTAGGAAATTAAATAAGCCTCTATCTAAAGAAGATTATAGGGTAGTTTAACATGAAATTGGAATGTTTGTTGTTCTATTTCAAGTGTGTGTGTGTTGAATTGTGTGTTGTTCTACTCTGAGTTCTTTTCTTACTCTAACACTCAGGGATTTTTCTATACTCTTAATGAAGGTTGATATTTTATTCTACTTTATTAATATTACAACCATTATTTTATTTCTATTTGTTTTGCATAGCTTAATCTATCCTTTATTGTCTTAGTTATGAGTCAGTAAACTATTTTTGTAAAGAATCAAACAAATATTTTAGGCTTTGTTGGCCATAAGGTCTCTGTGACAACTACTCAGCAAACAACTGCTAGAGATAATGTATAAACAGCTGGGCATGGCTGTGTTCCAGTAAAAGCTTACTTACAAAAATAAGCAGTGAGCTGGGCTCGATTTGGCCTGTGGGCCGTTGTTTTCTGCCCCTTCTTCTAAACTTTGATGTCACTTGTATCCTCTAAAATTAGATTGTATCTTATTCAATGAATCTGAGAGTTTAACTCACTTAAATTTACATATTTTCAAAGTGATGCTCTTGGACTTTATTTCTATCATTTTGTTTTATGGCTTCCCCTTTTAAGGTATCCATATATTTTCCTTAGCTTTATGGACAGTTTTCTTTGCTTGTCTCTTCTCTGGCATTTAGAAAGTTGTGTATATTATTGTTTTTGCTGTTTGGTTTTATTGCTTAAAGTTTTCATATGTATTCTCTAACATGTTTCTGTGTCCTAGTCATCAGGGCTGTTCAGAAATGTTCCAGTTCTTGGCTTTCCTGGGAAAACCTTTTATTTAATGGTGATAGGATTGTATTTTTCTTATTTAAAGGTAGATGTGGCCACATAAGTACTTTGGCCAATAATATGTGAATGGTGGTGATGTGTTACTTTCAGGAGGTGCTGAAGAGTGAATGAACAACTTACCATGTTTCTTTTTTCATGTCTTAACACTTTTGGATGTGTGAATAGAGATGCATCTTCTGCCTAGGTCCCTGATTGACTATGATATAAGGAGCCTTCCTGCTGACCTGTCACAAGTAGAAAGAAATATTTGTGATTTTAAACAATGAAGCTTGGGGCCACAGCAAAATTGACATTATCCTGAGTGATGGAAAACCTAATACCTTGAAGTGGGATGTTGCTGTTGTTCAGTCGCTAAGTTGTATCTGACTCATTGCAACCCAATAGACCATAGCCCATCAGGGTCCTCTGTCCATGGGTTTTTCCATGCAAGAATACTGGAGTGAGTTGCCGTTTCCTTCTATAGAGGATCTTCCCAGACCAAAAATCAAACCCATGTCTCCTGCACTGGTAGGCAAAGTCTTTGCCACTGAGCCACCAGGGAAGTCTATGCCAATAATCTAGAAAAGGGAATGAAGAGAATCCAAAATTTGGGGTCTTACAGGGTTGGAAGAGGCAACTGATTCTTAACTCAATAAATAAATAAATATAAAACTGAGAAGATCTTTGATTAAAACTCAGTCTTGGGATAAAAATCAAATTAAGGGTGCAGCCATCCCACCCACTATTATAGCCTTTGAGTGGATTAAGGTGTCAAGGTCCAGCCAGAGAACTGGTTTCGAGTAAGTCCATTCAACTGAGTGGGGAAAAAAAAAATCTCAGGGTGTTGCTCTCCTATTGGTATCTGCAAGGCTAAGGAAATTGCAGTTCACTTAACACAGGGGTGGGGAAGAGAGAGAAGGAGAGAAACAGAGGAAATGGGAGTATGTATGAGTGTGGGTGGGGGCAAAGGAGGAAGCATAGCTGGGAGAAGGCAAAAAATACAGCAGCATAGAAAAATACATATAGAAAAGGCTATGGTCCTGTCTCCCGATACTTGGAGCTGAACTGGAACTGAATGCATAGGAAGGTAAGTTTTTGAGAGTTGTACTGTCAGAAGAACCATTTGCCTGGACTAAAATAGACTGTAACCATTTGAGACTGACTGTGATCCTTGAGCTCCCAAACATAAATGGATGTAGATAATAGGAAAAGCTGCTTAGTCAGGAAGGAGGGCAGAGTCCCTAAAGTCCATTTCCAGGTGTGGTCATGGAGCATAACTAAGCAAACAGAACTACTAGGACATGGAGCTAGGGGCACAGGACACCAAACTTCCAGAAAGTGGAATCAGGACCAAAACAAAAACACCACCCACTCCCAGTGGTATCTAAGATTATCAAAGTATCATCACAAGAATACGGCATATTTTCAGTACCCCTGGAGAGGCTGGGAGTTTAGCACAAGTTTAATCTCCTTTATCTTCACCCCAATGTGTCTTGACATAATTTGAAATTTGTAGATCCAGGTTTCCATTGTAATTTTAAAAAACCAGAGTCATTGTGTAACTTTTTTCTCCCAGAAAATAATATTAACATTTGTGTTCAGTATTGAACTCAAAATTGAAATAATTCCCTGGTGGCTCAGAGGGTAAAGCATCTGCCTGCAATGCAGGAGACCTGGATTCAATCCTTGGGTCAGAAAAGATCCCCTGGAGAAGGAAATGGCAACCCACTCCAGTACTCTTGCCTGGAAAATCCCATGGACAGAGAAGCCTGGTAGACTACAGTCCATGGGATCGCAAAGAGTCGGACTTGACTGAGCGACTTCACTTTCACTTTCCATGCTTAGTTTGCTTCAGAGAATAAGTTCAGTCTTATGAGATCTTTTTTTATGAGCTCTTAATTTTTTTTAATTCTAGCAATTTCTTCAAGAAAAGTGAATGAACTGTGACAGGGCAACTGTATTATCTCAGGCACAACGTGGAGTTCTTAAGATTCCCTGGATATTTAATCTCCACAAAGAGCGGTGATTCAGTGTGAAGCCTTAGGCCAGACAGCCTAACATATATTTTTCATCTGGAGGATGAAAGGATATCAAAGCTTTTGACCTGTGATTAATTTTGTTGTAAAAAGTATTATCTGATGTAGTATTTATACTATACATGCAAATATTACTTTCTTAAAATAGATATCACCAAAGATCCATGATAAGTTTATAGCAAGAAAAAAATTTCAAAACTACGTTCCACATGCACCAAATACTACCAGCATCTAGATTCAATGAAATTCAGTCATTTAGGTATAAGCCTGATCTGCCTCTTGAGAAATTTGTATGCAGGTCAGGAAACAACAGTTAGAACTGGACATGGAACAACAGACTGGTTCCAAATAGGAAAAGGAGTTCGTCAAGGCAGTATATTGTCACCCCATTTATTTAACTTATATGCAGAGTACATCATGAGAAACGCTGGACTGGAAGAAACACAAGCTGGAATCAAGATTGCCGGGAGAAATATCAATAACCTCAGATATGCAGATGACACCACCCTTATGGCAGAAAGTGAAGAGGAACTCAAAAGCCTCTTGATGAAAGTGAAAGTGGAGAGTGAAAAAGTTGACTTAAAGCTCAACATTCAGAAAACGAAGATCATGGCATCCGGTCCCACCATTTCATGGGAAATAGATGGGGAAACAGTGGAAACAGTGTCAGGCTTTATTTTTCTGGGCTCCAAAATCACTACAGATGGTGACTGCAGCCATGAAATTAAAAGATGCTTACTCCTTGGAAGAAAAGTTATGACCAACCTAGATAGCATATTCAAAAGCAGAGACATTCCTTTGCCAACAAAGGTCCAGCTAGTTAAGGCTATGGTTTTTCCTGTGGTCATGTATGGATGTGAGAGTTGGACTGTAAGAAGGCTGAGCGCCGAAGAATTGATGCTTTTGACATGTGGTGTTGGAGAAGACTCTTGAGAGTCCCTTGGACTGCAAGGAGATCCAACCAGTCCATTCTAAACGAGATCACCCCTGGGATTTCTTTGGAAGGAATGATGCTAAAGCTGAAACTCCAGTACTTTGGCCACCTCATGCAAAGAGTTGACTCATTGGAAAAGACTCTGATGCTGGGAGGGATTGGGGGCAAGAGGAGAAGGGGACGACAGAGGATGAGATGGCTGGATGGCATCACTGACTTGATGGATGTGAGTCTGAGTGAACTCCGGGAGTTTTTGATGGACAGGGAGGCCTGGCGTGCTGTGATTCATGGGGTCACAAAGAGTCAGACATGACTGAGCCACTGATCTGATCTGATCTGATCTGATTTATTGTGAACTTCTACCAATGTGAGCTCTGTGGTAGATGTTTGTGTATAGAAGCTGCTGGAGTTGGGTGATCTGTTGCCACTCATGGGTGCAAGCAGTACACAGAGGGAAGTTTGAATGATAAGTGGCTTCAATGAGGGGAAAAAAACCTCAAATAAACAACTCTGTACCTCAAGGAACAGACATAGAAGAACAAAGTCCAGTTAGCAGAAGGAATAAATTAGCAAAGAACAAGACCAAAAATAAGTGAAATCGAGACAAAAAAACAATAGAAAAGATCCACAAAATCAAGTGCTTTGAAAAGATAAAATTGACAAACTTCTAGACAAAAAAGGGAGAATATATAAATCATAAATGAAAAAGGAGACATTACAACTGATACAAAGGATCACAAAAGACTGCTAACAATTACATGGGAACATTTTAGATAACCTAGAAGAAATATCTTCATTTCTAAAATCGTGTAACCCAGGGTTTCTCTGATGGCTCAGATAGTAAAGAATCAGCCTGTACTGCAGAAGACCCAGGTTCCATCTCTGCGTCAGGAAGATCCCCTGGAGAAGGGAATAGAAACCCACTGTAGTATTCTTGCCTGAAGAATTCCATGAACAGAGGAGCCTGTCAGGCTACAGTTATGGGGTCACAAAGAGTTGAACACAACTGAGTGACTAACATTTTCATATAACCTACCAAGACTAAATAATGATAAAATAGAAAATATGGACAGATGAATAACAAGAGTCAGAATCAATAATAAAAATTCTCTCAAGAAAGAAAATACAGATCAGATAACTTCACTGGTGAATTCTAATAAATATTTTAAAAGAATTTTTACTAACCATCCTCAAATATTTCCAAAAAATTAAAGAAGATGGGACATTTTCAAACTCAAGCCAGACTATAAGAAAAGAAAATTACAGACCTGTAACCTTGATTAACACAAATGTAAAATTATTCAATAAAAGTCCAGGAAACTGAAATAAACCACACATTAAAAGGATCATACACCTTGATAAACTTACATTTACCACTTGGGTGCAAAACAAGTGAAGAATTGATGTCTTCGAACTGTGGTGCTGGAGAAGACTCCTGAGAGCCCCTTGGACAGCAAAGAGATCAAACCAGTCAATCTTAAGGGAAATCAACCCTGAATACTAGTTGGAGGGACTGATGCTGAGGCTGAAACTCCAGTATTTTGGTCATCTATTGCGAACAGCTGACTCATTGTAAAAGTCCCTGATGCTGTGAAAGATTGAGGGCAGAAGGAGAAGAGGGCATCAGAGAATGAGATGGTTGAATGGCATCACCAATGCAATGGATATGAACTTGAGCAAACTTCAAGAGACAGTGAGTGACAGGAGTCCTGGTGTGCTGCAGGGTCCATAGGGTCACAGAGAGTCAGACACGATGGGCAACTGAACAACATATGCAAATTAATCAAAGTGATACACTATATAACAAAAGGCAGCATAAAAATCATATGATCATCTCATTACAGACAGAAAAAGCATTTGACAAAATCCAATAGCTTTTCATGATAAAAATTCTTAATCAACTGTGTTTAGAGGGAATATATCTCAACATAATTAGGTTCCTATATTTTTCAAGAACAATATAAGAATACCTACTCTTACCATTTCTATTCAACATAGTAATTAAAATCCTACCTAGAGCAATTAGACAAGAAAAAAATTGAAGGCATCTAACTAAGAAAGGAAAAAATAAAAGCCTCTGTTTACTGATGGTATAATCTTACATATATATAAAACCCTAGAGACTCCACCAAAAACTGTTAAAGCTAATAAATGAATTCAGTAAAATCATAGATTCAACATCAACACACAAAATATTTCATTTCTCCATACCAACAACAAAACATCTGAAAAGAAATTAAGAAAACAAATCTTATTTAATTATTGGAACAATTAATGCTATCAATACATCCATGGTACGTAAAACAATCTAAGTATTCAATATATTTATCATCAAAATTCAATGATATTTCTTAGAGAAATAGAAAATAATCTTAAAATTTGTTTGGAACTACAAAACCTTGATAGCCAAAGCAATTTCAGACTAGAAGAGCAAAACTGAAGACATTGTACTTCCTAATTTCAAAATACATTACAAAGCTATCATAATCACAATAGTATGGTACTGGCATACAATATGCCAATGGATATAGAACATATAGCACAGAAATAAACTCAGGCACATAGAGTCAACCAATATTTGACAAAGTTACCAAGAATACACAATGGGGAAAGGATAACATTTTCAATAGATGGTACTGGGAAAACTGGACATCCACATTAAAAAGGATGGAATTGGACTATTATCCTAAGCCATATGCAAAAATCAACTCAAGTGTGTTAAAGACTTAAAATGAAACCTGAAACCATTAATATCTTAGAAGGAAACATAGAGGAAAAAATTGACATCAGTATTGGTAATTATTTTTTGCATATGACACAAAAAAAACAGAGAATATGAGCAAAAATAAACCAATGGGGCTATATGCAACTAAATTTTTTCTATGTAGCTATTGATACAATCAACAAAATTAAGATGCAACCTATAGAATGTGAGAAAATGTTTGAAAACCAAATAATCAATTAGTGATTAATGTCCAAAATATATCTGGAATTAACACACTTCAACAGGAGACAGTCCCAAGATGGCAGAAGAATAAGATGGGGAGACCACTTTTTCCTCAACAAATTCATCAAAAGATCATTTGAATGTGAAGTAGCTTTCACAAAACAACTTCTTTCTGGAGGTTGGTGGAGGACACCAGACACCCAGAAAGGCAGCCCAATCTCTTCAAAAGGAGGTAGGGAAAAATATAAAAGACAAAAATGACAAAAGATTTAGGGATGGAGACCCATCCTGGGGAGGGAGTCAAGAAGGAGGAGAAGTTTCCACACAAAAGGACATCCTTTCACAGGCTTCAGCGGGGAGATTTGGAATCTCAGAGAGCAAAATAACCAGGAAAACAAAACAAAACAGAATACGTGCCTAACTGCGACTACCAGTGGAGAAACGGCTCAGACGCTCATGTCTGCCAGCAGGGAGTGGGGACTGGGCAGAGATGTGTCTGTCCTTAGGGTAAGGATGGGCCTTGAATGCTCTGAGGACAATCTGAGGGAGCTAATGTGATATAGCAATCCAGACCATGGGATCGCCAGAAAGGTAAAAATTATGAAAAAACAACCTTTCCCCTGAAAGGCTCTAACACTGCATGGTGATCCCTGGTACACTCACAGAACAAAAGATTACACCCTAGTGAATATCAAAGGAGAGCAGGCAGACTGCCTTTTAGCCTCGCCCCCTCCCCCCGCAGAGACAGAGAGGCAGGTGTGCAACAGCCAGAGCTTGAAGGCAAGGGATGGCTGCAATCTTGGCCCTACAGACCACATCTTCCACCAAACTGTGAGCAAGCTGCCAGTTGCTAACCACATCTTTCTGGGATCCTGGATGGTTCACATAGGCCAGGAGTGTCACAGCCTGAGATCAGCCCCCAGAGGAGACACACAGCATACATAGAACTGTGCCCTCATGCCTGGGAACTGAGTGGCCAGGACCAGGGAGGTGCATAAGATGCATGGCCCACCTGGGACAGTGCACTTGCCAAGCACCTGGTCGCCTGAGTGGCTTGGACCTGGGCCTGGGAAGGGCACAAAACTCACAGCCCATCTGGGTCTGTGCTCTTGCAGAACACCCAAGAATCTGAGCATCTTAGACCTGGGATGTGCATGAAATGCAGGGCTCACTTGGGACAGTGCCCTAGTGGAGCACCCTGGAGCCTGAGCAGTGTGAACCTGGGAAGTACACGCTGCCTTGGGCTGTGGCAAGCCCAGTGTGGGCCACCCACTGTGAGCAATCCCCACATATGCCAATGATATTTGCAGTGCCCCTCCTTGTCCACATTGCAACTGAACAAGTGAGCCTGAATAAGTGGTCACCTTAGCCCCCTCATGTGAGGGTGGAAATTAGACACTGAAGAGACTTGCAAACAGAGGATGCCAAAATAAACAAAGGTGGCAGAACTGTCCTGGAAGTGACAGGTGCAACAGATTAAAACCCTGCAACTGATGCCGAGACTATGCATTTGAGGGAGCAACTATAGACTTTGAGAACAAGTACATGCTGGAACAAGGGACTATCTGACACTAAACTAGCCCCACACTGCCCACAACTGCTACAGAGAAATTCCTAGATATGTTTTTACTATTATGACTTTTAAAAAAAAATTTAGTTCTCCTTTAACTTTCAATTTTATAGCCTACTATTGAAAGTGAAAGTGAAGTCGCTCAGTCATGTCTGACTCTTTGTGACCCCATGGACTGTAGCCCACCAGGCTCCATGGGATTTCCCAGGCAAGAGGACCGGAGTGGGGTGCCATTGCCTTCTCCAAAGGTGCAGCCATCCCATCTATATTATAGCCTTTGTGTGGATAAGGTGTCAAGGCCCAGCCAGGGCACTGGTTCCTAGTAAATCCATTCAGTTGAGCAAAAATCTCAGGGTGCTGCTCTCCTATCGATATCTGTACAGCTAAGGAAATTGCAGTTCACTCAACTCAGGAGTGGGGGAGAGAAGGAGAGAAACAGAGGATGTAGGAGTATGTATGTGTATAGGCAAAGGAAGAAGCATAGCCGGGAAAGGGTAAAGAAATACAATGGTATAGACATACATAAAGGGAAGGCTGTGATCACGGATACTGACACTTGGAGCTAACTGGAATTAAACAGATAGGAAGCTAAGTTTTTGAGAGAGTTGTACTGTCAGAGGAACCATTTGCCTAGACTAAAATAGACTATAACTATTTGGGACTGAAAGTGATCCTTGGTCTCCCAAGCATCAGTGGTTGTAGGCTATCAACAGGAAAAGCCGCTTAGTCAGAAAGGAGGGCAGAGTACCTAAAGTCCATTTCAGGTAGGACCACGGAGCATAGCTGAACAAGCAGAAGCTTCCAGAGCATGGAGCTAGGGGCACAGAACACCAAACTTCCAGGAAGTGGAATCAAGACCAAATCAGAAACATTACCCACCCCAGGGGTATATCAGAATTAATGAAGTGTGGTCAGAAGTAAATGGCATACACTCATTACCCCTTATGAAGGCTGGGAGTTAAGCACAAGTTTAGTCTTCTTTCATCTCCAGCCCAATGTGTCTTGACATAATTTGAGATTTTCAGATCTAGGTTTCCATTGTTATTTTTAAAAACCAGGGTTATTATTTAATTATTTTTCCAAAAGATAACACTGACATTTTTATTCAATTTTGTACTACAAATTGAAAATAATTACTAGACACTTCTAAGTTTAGTTGACTTCAGAGAATAAATCTAGTCTTGTGAGTTCTCTATTTTGAAGCTCTTAATTTTCTTCCATTCTTTTAGTAATTTAAGAAAAGTGAGGGAACTGTGACTAGGCCGCTGCATTGTTTCAGGCACAACATGTAGCTCTTAAGACTTCCTGAGTATTTTACCTCCACACCCAGTAGTGACTCTGTGTGCAGCCACAGGCAAGTTTAACATATCTGTTTCATTTCTGGATGATGAAAGGATATTAAATATTTCTGATCTCTGATGGATTTTGTATTATACAAAGTTTTATCTAATGTTAAAAATCATCATTTACATAGAACTATTTTTTTTTCTGAAATAGACACCATCAACGGTCAAGGATAATTTTATAAAAAGGAAAAAGTTTCAAGACTACTTTCCATTTGCGCTGAATCCTTCCAGCATCTTTGGATTCAATGGACCTTTATCATTCAGGTCTAAATATTTGTTGTATTGAGCTTCCACTGATATGAGTTCTGTGGTAGGTGTTTTGTGTGTAAAGTTGATAAAGTTGGAGGATCTGTTTCCACTCATGGGCACAAGCAGTACCCAGGGAACTCTGAAGGATAAATGCCTACATTAAGGGGGGAAAAGTCTCAAATAAATAACCAAATTTTGTACCTCAAGGGATAGAAGAACAAACAAAGCCCAAAGTTAGCAGAAGGAAGGAATTAATAAACATCAGAGCAAAAATAAGTGAAATAGAAATAATAAAAACAATAGTAAAGATCACCAAAACTGAGTTTTTAAGAAGATAAAATTGACAAACCTTTCTGACTGAGAAAAAAAGGAGAATAATCAAAATTTAAATCAGAAAATAAAGAGGAGACTTTGCAACTGATACTATAGAAATGCAGAGGATCACGAGAGACCATTAAGAAGCACATGCCAAGAAACCCATATAACCTACCAAGACTGAATAATGATAACACAGAAAATATGAGCATACAAATAGCAAATAAAGAGACAGAATCAGTAATAAGAATCTCCCAGTAAGGAAAATCCAGACCAGATGACCTTACTGGTGAATTCTACCAAGAATTTAAAGAAGAATTAGTACTAGTATTTCAAAAAAAAAAAAATGAAGATAGGGCATTTTAAGCTCATTTTATAAGACCAGAATTAACCTGATATCAAAGCCAGACAAGGACACTATGAGAAAAGAAAATTACAGATCAATAACCTGGAAGAACACAGAAATAAAATTCTTCAAACAGAATTAAACAGCACATTAAAAGGATAATAAGTGAGTGAGTGAAAGTCGTTCAGTCATGTCCAACTCTTTGCGACTTCATGGACTATAAGTTCATGGAATTCTCCAGGCCAGAATACTGGAGTGGGTAAACTTTCCCTTCTCCAGGGGATCTTCCCAACCCAGGGACTGAACCCAGGTCTCCTGCATTGCAGGCAGATTTTTTACCAGCTGAGCCACAAGGGAAGCCCAAGAATACTAGAGTGGGTAAGCTATCCCTTTTCCAGTGGATCTTCCCAATCCAGGAATCAAACCATGGTCTCCTGTATTGCAGGCGGATTCTTTACCAACTGAGCTATTTGGGAACATGATAAACTAATATTTACCCCCAATGGCAACCCACTCCAGTCCTCTTGCTTGGAAAATCCCATGCATGGAGGAGCCTGGTAGTCTGCAGTCCATGGAGTAGCTAAGAGTCAGATATGACTGAACGACTTCATTCTCACTTTTCACTTCCATGCATTGGAGAAGGAAATGGCAACCCACTCCAGTGTTCTTGCCTGGAGAATCCCAGGGATGGGGGAGCCTGGTGGGTTGCTGTCTATGTGGTCGCGCAGAGTCGGACATGACTGAAGCGACTTAGCAGCAGCAGCAACAGCGTCCCTTGGGTGCAAGAGGATTCAATACATATAAATTAATCAAAGTGATACAACATATTAACAGAATGAGGGATAAAGATCATATGATCATCTCAATACACACACAAAAAAGCACTTGAAAAAAATTCAATAGCTTTTCATGATAAAATTTGTCAATAACCTGAGTGTGGAGGGAATATATCTCACATAATCAAGTTCATATATGTTCAGGAAAACATAAGGATACCCACTTTTACCACTTTTACCCTAATTGCCTAGAGAAATTAGGCAAAACAAAAAAGAAAGAAAAGGCATCCAAGTCAGAAAAGAAAAAGTAAAAGCCTGTTTTGCAGATGATATGATCCTGTATATAGAAAATCCTAAAGACTCCACCAAAAATTGGTAAACTAACAAATGAATTCAGTAAAGTAGACTAAAAATCAATACACAAAATCAGTTTCATCTCTATATATGAACAAAAAAACCTTCCGAGAAGAAATTAAGAAAACAAATCTAATTTACAATAATAATATCAAAAAGAATAAAAGACTGGGGAATAAATTTAGCCATGGAAATGAAATATCTGTATAATAAGCCCACAACTTGATAAAAGAAATTGTAGATGACACATAAATGGAAAGATACCTTGTTTTCATGGATTGAAATAATTAATATTGTCAAAATATCCATGATACCTAAAGCAATCTGCAAATTTTATGTAACACTTATTGAAATTCCAATGGCATATTTTAGGGAAATAGACAAACAACCCTAAAATTTGTGGAACCACAAAAGACCTAGAAAAGCTATAGCAATCTCAAGCTAGAAGAACAAAACAGGAGACATCATAATTCCTGATGTCAAAATATATTACAAAACTTTCATAATCAAAATAGTATGGTACTGGCATAAAAACAAACACATATACTAATGGAACAGAATATATAGCCCAGAAAAGCATGTATGGTTTTTTGACAAAGATACTAATTTTTGACAAACATACCAAGAATACACAATGGGGAAAGAATAATCTTTTCAACAAATGATACAGGGAAAACTGAATAAGCCCAGGCTGAAATTGGACAGTAATCCTATGCCATATGCAAAAAATCAAGTCAAGTGTGTTAAAGATTTGAATGTTAGACCTGAAAGCATTAAAGTCCTGGAAGAAAACATAGGACTAAGTTCCTCAACACTGGTATTGGCAAATATATTTTTTGTATATGATACAAAAAGTGCAGGCAATAAAAGCAAAAATAAAGAAAAATATCAAACTAAAATTTCTCTATGCAGCAAATGACATAGTCAACAAAATTAAGAGGCAAGCTAATGCAATGGGAGAAAATATTTGCAAACCAAATTTTCAATTAGTGATGAATGTCCAAAATGTATCTGGAAGTCACATACCTCAATAAAAAAAATAATTAAAAAATGGGCAGAGGGCTTGATTTTTCCAAAGACATAAATGGCCAACAGGTACATGAAAAGATGCTCAACAACCCTAATCACTAAGGGAAATGGAAATAAATAATGAGATATCCCTGCACACATACTAAGATGCCAATTATAAAAAAGTCAAAAGATAAGTATTGGTGAAGATGTAGAGAAAATGGAGTCCTGTACACTGTTGGTGGAAATGTAAACTGGTACAGCCACTTAAGGAAATAGAATGTTGATTCCTCAAAATAAATTAAAAATAGAACTACTGTATAGTCCAACAATCACTCTTGTGGGTATATATTCAAAGGAAATGAGAACAGGAGCTTGAAGAGATCCTATAGTCCTATGTTCAATACAGTGTTAATCACAAGATATGGAAGTAACCTAAGTGTCTATCAGAAGATTAAGGGGTGAAGAAAATGTGATAGATACACACAACAGAATTTTATTCAGGCTTAAAAGAGAAGGATTTCCTGCCATTTGAGTATAATGGAAGTATCAAGGAAGCCCTAAGTGAAATAAGCCAAATGTAAAAAGACAAATACTGAATGATTTCACTTATATGTAAATTTTGTAAAGTTTAACTCTTAGAGACAGAGTGTACAAGAGTGGTTACTGAAGTCTGGTGGGGAAATGGAGAGACATTGGTCAAAGGGAACAGACATTCAGTTATAAGATTAATAAGTTCTGGAAACCTAATGTACAGTATAGTAATTATGTACTATTTTGTATACTTGATATTTCTAAGAGGACATAGCATAAGTGTTCTCACTACATACACACACACACACACACACAAAGGTAACTTCTGAAATAACTAATGAGGTAATTAATATGCTAATTAACTTTATTGTGGTAATCATTTCATTATGTGTTTGTATATCAACATATCACATTGTACACTTTAAAAATACACATTTTTTTTTTAAATTTTCAATCATGCCTCAAGAAATCTAGGAGAAAAATCTATTACAGAATATCAGCACTAAACTCAGATATAGCCTGTAATATGAGTGACTGATCCAGACACAAATATTTCATCTCTCTGCTTAGTTGCAAAAGTCTCTGTAAATGTTATAAATATTTGCTTATTTTCCATTTTTTCCTTTCATTCTCCTCAGTGTTTTATATAATTTTGTAGTTTTACTACAGAATTATTTCATGTGTTTTGATAGTATGAGTAGAAGACAAAATTATGTACGTTTTCTGACTTACATTATTCCCTCTTTTTCTCTCCCTGGCACCCTCCATAACCTGAAACTGTCATCAATAATCCCTCAAACAACTTGATACCTCAATATCCATGATTATACAGAATGTGACCTAGTGGAAAGGATTGATGGTAAAATATTTCTTCATTGTTAATTTTTCTAAGTCGTTGAAGAGACACTTTTCCCTAGCCTGTGTTTTACATGAAAAACAAAGAATTCACCAATTCATACAAAAGGAGGCTAGGAGAGATTGGTAACTGAGAATATTTCTCATATTATAGAAATTAAATATGCTCTTCTAGAGCAAGCTTTCATATAAACCATTTCATTTGAAATCTCCAATTTTCGAGTTGGCTTTAGCTCAAGTTGTTACTCTACCCCTTTGGACTTCTGAAGACTCCAGTTTTGCCAAATGCTCATACATGAGTAATTTTGCAATTATTAGGCAATTCATTGCACTGAATTGTCCAGAGTGAGGGATAAATACTTGCACATGCCCAGTCTCTTAATTAGTGTGTGTTACTGTTAACCTACAATATAGCAATGATCACAGGAAGATTATCCTTTAATAATGATGAAAGTGAGAACAAAGAGGAGAAGGGCTACACAGATACTTTTAAGCCAAAGTGGCACACAGCATGGAGCCTGGGCACATATGAGGGTGCGAGTCCTCAGGGGATTAATGATCCGTTCTCTCTGAGTCAGAATGGCTTCCCGGGCCCCAGCCCAGTTCCCTGGCCCTTGTAGGCAGTATTGGTAAGATGTGCATGGCCCAAGGAAAAGTTCCAGAGCCAGCTTTGGATCCCACAGGAAAAGTGAGAACAGGTTGGGTTTCACTGCTATTTCAGAGGCAATTTCATCCATGTAATCCACATACTGAACTCTGCGTGCATCACGGGGACTATTCAGGTACCTGAAACCAGAAGGGGAAACTATCAGAACCTCCATCTCTCCAAGCACAATTACATCTAGACATTGGCTGATGATTTCTCCAAAAAATGAGATATAAAATGTTTTCTTCTTTTCATTGACTGTGGCCTCAGTGCTTTTTAACAAAATATTCTTGCAGTGTTTTTTCCCCAACAAATCCTTCCAAGGATCTTGGATATTAATAGGTGGGTTTCAGAAGACTATTGTCTTTTCTTAAATTTTCTTTGCCCATGAATTTAATTCTCAATTAGGATATAGTCTCGTTTCGTTAAATCAGTGGTGATGAATACACTATGGAATATGCTACAAGAATTGTACATATATGTGTGATATTAATTTCACTTTAAATATTACTGAAATGCAAATCTTCACCCTCCTAAACCAAAGTTACTGGGTAACAAATTGTGATTCTTAAAATAAAGCCTTTTATTTCTCATAGAGAACATGCTGTGACCTCCACATTATAGATTTTCAGTAGATATTTGCTAAATAGAAATAAATTATATCCCCAACACTAGTGGTTGAGAATAATTTTCCATTAAAGAGATTTGGTGAACCCACAAGCTCCTAACCAAACATAAGAATTTTACTTGGATTCTGTAATGGTCTCCTATCTCATTTCTCACATTGGTTTTTCTTTTCAACATGGTGAAAGAGTGAAACAATCTTTCATTTCATCATATATTTTCAGATGCTTTACATCTCTAAGGCTACAGCATGACACAAATTTATAATTATATGTTATATAAAGTGTTCCATAAACTTTAAATAAAATTCTACACTTTCCAAGTTGGACCATTCTCTACCCATTCCATTCGATAAGTCCTCCATATATGATATTTATGCATGGTTAAGAGGAAATTAAAAAGTTGATAATTTGAGATCTCCTCCAGGCAAATAGACTCAGATTCCATCATGAGAAAAATATAAAGAATGCTTGAAATACAAACACCTCCACCTAAACACTTTCTACTGACTTTCATCAAGAAGCAAGTTTCTTACTGTTTTTCAAGTTTTGTTCTCTTCTTTCTTATGTCAGCCAACATGCCACTCACTGAAGGTAATTTGTTCAATCCTAGGAAAGAAATTTCAAATGTGAAAATGGTTTTCTTATTGAAAAGCTGTGGTTTGAGGAAGAAATGTGTAATGTTTGGTGGAGAACATCGTGAGATAGCATAGGAGTGGGAGAGATGGATTCAGGAGTTGCTCTGGATTGCCCTACATTCACTGTTCTATCAGGTGCACATGCCTTACACATGCAAAAACATGTCTTTAATGACTCCACATCTTGACTGCTGCTGCTGCTTCTAAGTCGCTTCAGTCATGTCCGACTCTGTGCGACCCCATAGACGGCAGCCCACCAGGCTCCCCCATCCCTGGGATTCTCCAGGCAAGAACACTGGAGTGGGTTGCCATTTCCTTCTCCAATGCATGAAAGTGAAAAGTGAAAAGTGAAAGTGAAGTCGCTCAGTCTTGTCCCACTCTTAGCTACCTCATGGATTGCAGCCTACCAGGCTCCTACATCCATGGGATTTTCCAGGCAAGAGTACTGGAATGAGGTGCCATTGCCTTCTCCACACATCTTGACTGGTAGACCTCAAATCTCACAAGGAAGAATGAACTGAAGGGAGTTGCATCCAGTAACAAGGCACAAAGTAGTGTGTGTGTAGTTCCATAACCAGAGTACTTTTTTTGACTCTCTTTTAAATAGTGAGCTATACTTGTTCATTTACGCTATCACTTAGCTTTTCAATAGCTACTAATGGTGAGTCAATGACTCCTGATTGTCTTCATTGAACAGAGATTTCTTCTTGATTTTTCATCTTAAATCATGTAAAACACTTTCCTATAATTATTCATTTCTTTAATGAATAATATCCTACATTTCAAGAAGCAGAATCTAGTAGGAACATATGGGAAACATTTTGAAGAAGGAACAAAAAAATGAGCAGAATTATTGCAATGTGATGGACATCATTTCATTAAGGTAGGTTTGACTCTGTCTTCAATCTATTCTAAACCTAAAAGTTATGATATAAAAAAGAATAATAATAAAAAAATTAGCACCATGGCTAATCTTGATTCATACAATCAACATTCCTTGAAGGCTTACAAAAGACAAATGCTTAATTGTTAATTCTCACTGCTCTGCACAATACACCTAATTATTTCATTTTTATAAGTGAGGGAATTGTGGAGGTCAAGTAATATGTCAAGACCATGCAGTCAGCATGTGGAGGAACTGGGTTTTAATCAGAGCTCGCTGGATTACAAAGTTCTTGCTTTTTTAATTGTGCTGTGGTCCTATTCCAGTTACTTTCTGACTCTGACATAATTTTCATAACTCACAGTTCATAATTCTGTGACTCTTCTTGTCCTTTTTATATTTTAAACTTGAGAGATAGGCCAAAAAATGCTCCCTGTAGTTGTGGATCACTCCAGAAATATTCTAGAAAGACTGAAAAGTAGGATAATTGTTATTTCCCATGTGTACTTTAGGTTGAGATCTTTCTTCTCCTGCCCTCATTTCCTATCCTGTGTATCTCGCTGATGTGCTTTAAAGAATCATTTGCCAATAAGTTGTCATTTGATATCTTTAGGTAGTAGTTTTTTAATCTTCATTTTCATATGGGAATCCTAAAGATTACATAGCCATCAAACACTGAAGTAAAAAATCTTGAGGCAGAATTTCAAATACTGTAAAGGTGAGCTTCAGATATGTTTGCAGCAGAAGACTTTTTCAGTGCCTCTGAAATCACATTATCTGGATGGTTATCTTTTGTAAATATGAAAAAGGTCACGACATACCCTTGAATACAGGTACAGCCCATTGGCTCTGGAGTTCTGATGTGGGAATAGTGGCTCCTACTGGCTGGAGGATACCAATAAAAGCTAGCGTTGGTTTTTCTAGCTCAGGAGGGAAAACAAATTTATACATGGAACGCTGGATATCCAGAACTGTTGAATTATTTTCCAAAAATGGGAAAGAACAAGTGTATCCTGTGGCAAAGATTATAACATCAACATCCTCTTCTGTGCCGTCCTCAAAGATGGCTGATGTTTCTGTGAACTTTGTAACATTTGGTTTCATCCGAACTCTTCCAGTAATTATGTAGTTGGGTAGATCATCACCGAAACTAGCTTGATGACTCAGAAATCTGAGGAATGAAAATTTGTATGCAGGAAAACTAATATAAGTCTTTTTGGAAAGGAGGTAAGCTAAGAAAATACTTAAAATGATTTTTTAGTCATGCTAAAAAATGAAAGACATACATTTTTATTTTACAAAAGATTTTTGGTCAATATTTCTTCTGAATTATTTACTGAATAAACCTTCTGTATTCATCAGACTGCCAATAATGTTTATACAGTGCTTACTACATGCAAAGAGAAACTTTTGAAAGGTGATATAAGTTTATAGCAGTGATATATTGATACCTAATTTCCTTAAAACAATTTTTTTGGGAGATGAGAGAGATTTTTTTTTTTTAAAGCAGTGGGTGAAGTGCTTAAAATGGAACAGAAAAATCAGATCATAGTCTGATCTCCATTATTTTGAGAACCTATGTGGCATTTTTGTAAGATTTACTAACATTATTTAAATTTAACACTATTAGTAACTAATAGTTTAATACTGTTTAAAGCAGTTTAACACTGCTTCTACCTTTGACTCCCCACAATTTTTCCTCCAATCAGCAGCCTGAGTGATCCTTTTAAAATGTAAAATTACAAGTCTTCCATCTTGTTGATGGAATCTTACCAGATTCCTGACTTTTTAAAAATTTGGCTCAGAAAGATGAAGTTTATTTTTATGGTATAGTATATTATTTGCTTCTCTACAGTCTAAGGTTTCAGAGCCTAAAGAAAAAGTGCACAGTAGTTTGAAAACATCAAGAGTGGGGACAGGTGAAGCTGCCACCATGCCTGAAATTCAATTTCCTTCTTCTAAGTTTAATGAATAGAATGGCCCAAAGAAACATGAGAAAAGAAACAATGATTAACATTCTCCTAAGATAGCTGATGGAGAAGGTGATGGCACCCCACTCCAGTACTCTTGCCTGGAATATCCCATGGACGGAGGAGCCTGGTAGGCTGCAGTCCTTGGGGTCGCAAAGAGTTGGACACGACTGAGTGACTTCACTTTCACTTTCCACTTTCATGCATTGGAGAAGGAAATGGCAACCCACTCCAGTGTTCTTGCCTAGAGAATCCCAGGGACGGTGCAGCCTGGTGGGCTGCCGTCTATGGGGTCGGACACAACTGAAGCGACTTAGCAGCAGCAGCAGCAGCAAGATAGCTGAAGTCTACTTTCAAGGTGGTAAAACATGAACTCTAAATCATCCTTATGTTCCAAGTTTGACCCACTGATTCCAAAAGGCAGCGGCAAAATTACTTTTTTAAAATCCTAGAACATACCTGTGTTGAGGTAGCAATCCTAGAACATACCTGTGTTGAGGTAGCAAACCATAAATGTCATGGTTAAAGTGAACATTTAATTTATTCTCTGCCCATCTGTTGATTAAGAATTCAGGGAAAATTTTTTTCACAAGAGAATTAAAACGAGTAAAGAGAACAGTGTCCATGGGCATCCCAGAATCCCAGACCCAGTTCCAAATCCATGCACCACTTCTTGTGCTGAGAAACACCTAGGAGAGAATGCAAGTAAACACAATAGATATGAGAGTTCACTTTCATAGGATAATTTCTCAGTTCTTCAGATATTACTCATTTGCCTCATGAGAAGAAATGGATAAAAACTCTACTGTCTTTTATCTTGAAGAGTTCTTCTGTTCTCAAAAGCAGGAAGACCAACACATAGTTACATACACTCCCACATACAGACACATCTGACTTGTTGCTTATAGCCCCAAGCCTTCTTCTGGGTCAACCCACTATTCTTTTTGAACCTTTCCCAAAGGAGTATTTGATGCCTGCAATGTCTTAAATTGCAAAAACACATAATGATGCAAAAAGGCTAGATAGATATCAACAGTTGACACAAAAGATCCCATCCAGCTGCTAATTACTGTGTTGTAGTAACTACAACACTTAGTTAATTTGTATCCCTATTGAAGGAATTGGAGTTGGAAGATGGTGTCAAGTGTCATGTCGATGAAAAATAAAGGGATTTAAAAAATGGTTATCTAATAAGTTTTTTTTTTTTTTTGTAATTCTTGGCTGAACTGGTAAAATCTTCAGACTCTGGTAAAAATAAACAATTTGAAAGTCTTTGAGGTTTAAACTATTTATTTGTATTTCATTCTCCATTTTTCTTTTTTGGAATAGATTATCAAGATGCCTATTGAGGAAATTGGAGAAGGAAGTGGCAACCCACTCCAGTAATCTTGCCTAAAGAATTCCATGAACAGAGGAGCATGACAGGCTATAGTCCATGGGGTTGCAGAATCAGGCATGACTGAGCAACTATCACTCATTCACTATTGAGGAAATAGGTTTGAGAAGGTAATTAACAATCAGTATTGAAACAGCGTATGAGTACACACTACACATATTTTGTGCAATTCTCATATCTCATAAGTTAGGGGCCAGGTTGCATCTCAAGAAAGAGAATTTAGGCACCAAACCTGTGCAGCTACATGACTGAGCTCAATCGCCAAATCAATTGCAGAATTTCCAATGCCAATCACAATGATTTTCTTGCTCTGAAATTTCTCTGGACTCTTGTATTCCCAACTGTGAATATATTGACCTTTGAAACGCATGATTCCTGTGGGCAAGAACACAACCAAGCATTGACTGTTATTTTGTCTTTTAAACTGCTGGCATATTCTAAAGCTTATTGCTAAACTCAAAGGCTTTCTAATTTAAATCTCTCATTTTCTGGTCTACTATTCCTGATCTGTGAACTGTGCTTGTCCTACATTATCAGACAGAATTAATTCTCCTACAGTTCTGTTCTGGAACAAAAATTTTATATTCCAATAAATTCTCAGGTTTCTTAAAAAGTCAGATATTTTACTTCTGCCTCTTTTTAACTTATCTATATCCTGCCAAGTCTTCAAAAAGAGCTTGACTCCTATATAAGTAATACATCTTCTTTATCCATCATCTTCATTATTATAAATACTGCTCTGATCCAGTTTCCTGTCTTGCTTCCTTAACCCAAGCTTCATCCCTGTCTACCTTGTTTTCCATCTCTTCCTAGGCCCAGTACACCCTTTCTACTAACACTAGCACTATTCACTTGGCTCTCTACTGGGGACAAATGCTCAGTGATTCTGGGGCTGAAAGGATATAAAAACATTATTCTTGTTTAAAAAATATGCTCTGACTTAAGCAAAAACCTCATGTGGCCAAACCATAATATCTGGTCGATTTTGTACCATTTCATCTTTCAGACAACATTGAGGCCTGCACTTATAGGCTTCACTGCTTCTCCTGTGACACAGGACAGCCCTGTTCCATCCTAATTGTGGATCATTCCTTGTTCTTTTTCCTTTATCTGGTGAATGTGCTCCAAAACCTCAGCTTTCCCTTGGAAGCAATTCTTTGATCATCACCTAGTGAATTCCTGAGCTCAATCATTGCTAAGTTCACTTTTCCTTTCAATTTCTGACTACAACTGTTCCAATTATTCCCCCTCCTCCTGGTCCTACTAAAATGCCCCTCATTACCTGAAGATAACATTTTCTTCTCATTTTTTATGAAACAATAAAAACCTGAGATGAGTTCCTCAACATCTAAAAGTTCCTGTGTTTTCATCTATCCTTCCTCTGTCTCCTTTCCCCAAGATAAAATATTTCTATTCTGTTCCAAAATGAACACTTTGCCCTCTGGCTCAATATGGGAGTAGACCTTGAGATCAAACAAACCTGGGCATACTTCATAACTTTTTCACTACTAGATGTATTTGTAATGTGTAAAATAGAAATTGTTTCACCTAGCTCACAGGAATGGTATGAGTATCCTTTTAAACACTCCTAAAACATAGCACTTGAAAAATAAGTCTAATGTTTATCTTTGAATGTATTAAATCAAAACCAATACAATATTGTAAAGTAAAAAAAAAAAGTAATAATAATGAATGTATTAAATCTTATCCCATCCTCTTCCATTTTCAATAATGATCTCTAAGACCCTGTCACCTGCTCAACTTTTGCCCCTCAAACAGGCAAAATTAGCTTTCCCAAGACCTCTTCTCTCTCAGGAAATGGCAACTCCATTGCTTTGGACAATAAAATTATCCTTTTTTATCCTTTTATAACATATCACCTTTTTAAAAATCACACCTCATAACCGATCCATCAGCAAATTCTTTTTTTCCAACTTCTAGTAGAAAGTAGAAGAGATACATGGAGTAATAGGCAAATTTGGCCTTGGAGTACAAAATGAAGCAGGGCAAAGGTTAACAGAATTTTGCCAAGAGGATGCACTGGTCATAGCAAACACCTTCTTCCAACAACACTAGAGATGACTCTACACATGGACATCACCAGATGGTCAATACCAAAATCAGATTGATTATATTCTTTGCATCTGAAGATGGAGAAGCTCTCTACAGTCAGCAAAAACAAGATGAGAGCTGACTGTGGCTCAGATCATGAAGTCCTTATTGCCAAATTCAGATTTACATTGAAGAAAGTCAGTAAATCACTAGACCATTCAGGTATGACCTAAATCAAATCCTTTACAATATATACAGTGGAAGTGACAAATAGATTCAAGGGATTAAATCTGATAGACAGAGTGCCTGAAGAACTATGGACAGAGGTTTGTGAATTGTACAGGAAGCAGTGATCAACACCATCCCTAAGAAAAAGAAAAGCAAAAAGGCAAAATGGTTGTCTGTGAAGCCCTTACAAATAGCTTAGGAAAGAAGAGAAGTTAAAGGCAAAGGAGAAAAGGAAAGATATCCATATGAATGCAGAGTTCCAAAGAGTAGCAAGGAGAGGTAAGAAAGCCTTCTTCAGTGATCAATGCAAAGAAATAGAGGAAAACAATAGAATGAGAAAGACTAGAGATCTCTTCAAGAAAATTAGCGATACCAAGGGAACTTTTCATGAAAATATGGGCAAAATAAAGGACAGAAATTGTATGGGCCAAACAGAAGCAGAAGATATTAAGAAGAGGTGGAAAGAATACAAAAAGAGCAATACAAAAATGATCTTCATGACCCAGATAACCATGAGAGGGAGATTACTCACCTAGAGCCAGACATCCTGGAATGTGAAGTCAAGTGGGCCTTAGAAAGCATCACTATGAACAAAGCTAGTGAAGGTGATGGATCCCAGCTGAGCTACTTGAAATCCTGAAAGATGATGCTATTAAAGTGCTGCACTCAATATGCCAGCAAATTTGGAGAACTCAGCAGTGGCCACAGGACTGGAAAAGGTCAGTTTTCATTCCAATCCCGAAGAAAGGCAATGCCAAAGAATGTTCAAATACTGCACAATTGCAATCATTTCACATGCTAGCAAAGTAATGCTCAAAATTCTCCAAGAGAGACTTCAACAGTACATGAACCGAGAACTTGCAAATGTTCAAGCTGGATTTAGAAAAGGCAGAAGAACCAAAGATCAAATTGCCAACATCCATTGGACCATCAAAAAAGGGTGAGAGTTCCAGGAAAACATCTACTGCTTTCTTGACTACACCAAAGCCTTTGACTGCATGGACCACAGCAAACTGCAGAAAATTCTTAAAAAGATGGGAGTACCAGATTACCTTACCCAAATCCTGAGAAATATGTATGCAAGTCAAGAAGCATCGGTTAGAACCGGACATGGAACAGTGGACTGGTTCCAAATTCAGAAAGGAGTACATCAAGGCTGCATGTTGTCACCCTGCTTATTTAACTTCTATGCAGTGTACATCATGCGAAATGCTAAGCTGGATGAAGCACAAGCTGGAATCAAGATTTCTGGGAGAAATATCAATAACCTCAGATACACAGATGACATCACCCTTAAGGCAGAAAGCAAAGAACTAAAGAGACTCTTGATGAAAGTGAATGAGGAGAGTGAAAAAGTTGGCTTAAAACTCAACATTCAAAAAACTAACATCATGGCATCTGGTCCCATTGCTTCATGGCAAAATGATGGGGAAACAGTGGAAACAGTGACAGACTTTATTTTCTTGGGCTGCAACATCACTGCAGTTGGTGACTGCATCCATGAAATTAAAAGACCTTTGCCCCTTGGAAGACGAGCTATGACCAACATAGCATATTAAAAAACAGTGACATTATTTTGCCAACAAAAGTCCACCTAGTCAGAGCTATGGTTTTTCCAGTAGTCATGTATAGATGTTAGAGTTGGATCATAAAGTTTAAAAATAAAAATAAAAATAAATAAAATATATTCTTCAGACAAAAAAAAAAAAGAAAGCTGAGCACCGAGGAATTAATGCTTTTGAACGGTGGTGTTGGAGAAGACTCTTGAGAGTCCCTTGGACTGAAAGGAAATCAAACCAGTCAGTCCTAAAGGAAATCAGTCCTGAATATTCATTGGAGGGACTGATGCTGAAGCTGAAGCTCCAATACGCTGGCAACGTGATGAGAAGAACTGACCCACTGGAGAAGACCCTGATGGTGGGAAAGATTGAGGGCAGGAGGAGAAGGGGACAATAGAGGATGAGATGGTTGGATGGCATCACCAACTTGGTGGACATGAGTTTGAGCAAGCTCCAGGAGTTGGTGAAAAACAGGGAAGCCTGGCATGCTGCAGTCCATGGGATCGCAAGGAGTTGGACATGACTGAGCAATTGAACTGAACTGAACTTCAAACTATATTTAAGATCCAAGCACCACGTTATGTCTCCACTGCCACTCAGATCAGATCAGATCAGTCGCTCAGTCGTGTCCGACTCTTTTGCGACCCCATGAATTGCAGCACGCCAGGCCTCCCTGTCCATCACCAACTCCCGGAGTTCACTCAAACTCACGTCCATCGAGTCGGTGATGCCATCCAGCCATCTCATCCTCTGTCGTCCCCTTCTCCTCTTGCCCCCTAATCCCTCCCAGCATCAGAGTCTTTCCCAATGAGTCAGCTCTTCACATGAGGTGGCCAAAGTACTGGAGTTTCAGCTTTAGCATCATTCCTTCCAAAGAAATCCCAGGGCTGATCTCCTTCAGAATGGACTGTCCAGATCTCCTTGCAGTCCAAGGGACTCTCAAGAGTCTTCTCCAACACCACAGTTTAAAAGCATCAATTCTTTGGCGCTCAGCCTTCTTCACAGTCCAACTCTCACATCCATACATGACCACAGGAAAAACCATAGCCTTGACTAGACGAACCTTTGTTGGCAGAGTAATGTCTCTGCTTTTGAATATGCTATCTAAGTTGATCATAACTTTCCTTCCAAGGAGTAAGCATCTTTTCATTTCATGGCTGAAGTGACTGCAGTGACTGTTTCATCTGCAGTGACTGTTTCCACTGTTTCCCCATCTATTTCTCATAAAATGATGGGACCAGATGCCATGATCTTTGTTTTTTGAATGTTGAGCTTTAAGCCAACTTTTTCACTCTCCACTTTCACTTTTATCAAGAGGCTTTTTAGTTCCTCTTCACTTTCTGCCATAAGGGTGGTGTCATCTGCATATCTGAGGTTATTGATATTTCTCCTGGCAATCTTGATTCCAGCTTGTGTTTCTTCCAGTCCAGCGTTTCTCATGATGTACTCTGCATATAAGTTAAATAAGCAGGGTGACAATATACAGCCTTGACGAACTCCTTTTCCTATTTGGAACCAGTCTGTTGTTCCATGTCCAGTTCTAACTGTTGCTTCCTGACCTGCATACAAATTTCTCAAGAGACAGATCAGGTGGTCTGGTATTCCCATCTCTTTCAGAATTTTCCACAGTTGATTGTGATCCACACAGTCAAAGGCTTTGGCATAGTTAATAAAGCAGAAATAGATGTTTTTCTGGAACTCTCTTGCTTTTTCCATGATCCAGCGGATGTTGGCAATTTGATCTCTGGTTCCTCTGCCTTTTCTAAAACCAGCTTGAACATCAGGAAGTTCACGGTTCACATATTGCTGAAGCCTGGCTTGGAGAATTTTGAGCATTACTTTACTGGTATGTGAGATGAGTACAACTGTGCGGTAGTTTGAGCATTCTTTGGCATTGCCTTTCTTTGGGATTGGAATGAAAACTGACCTTTTCCAGTCCTGTGGCCACTGCTGAGTTTTCCAAATTTGCTGGCATATTGAGTGCAGCACTTTCCTGGTGATAGTGACCACTATCCTGGTCAAAATCACCATCATTTTTCAACTGAATTATCAAGAACCTCCTCCCTGGCCTGCCTGTTTCTGCTTTCCCAGCTCCTTCCCCAGCTGTTCTCAACACAACAGCCAATGTGATTGGAGCATGCTCCAAGGGGACACTGCTCTGCTGAAAACCACCCAGTGGATCCCACTTCAGTTAAAGTCAGAGCCATGGTCCAGACAATGGCCTTTTTAATTCTTATTGGTCTGGTGCAGCATTCACACTCTGATGTCATCTCCCTGTACTCTTTCTTCTACTCTCACCACATGGACCTGTCTGTTACACACCTACCTCAAGTTCTTTGCACTGTTTTCTTCCTTTTATACAATCTGCATTCCTCAGTTATTTGCATCACTTCCTCAATGCCTTGGGGTATTTATTCCAGTGCTCTTTTCTCTCTGAAGCCTTACCTGACCACTTCAACTAGTCTTGCATGACAAGCCCATCTCCCCAACCACCAACCCTTTGCCCTTCCTGTTAATTGTTTCTCTTCATAGTTATTACCTTCCACATATTTATCCTTTTTTGTATCTCCCTCCATCTACTACCATGTATGCTCCAAGGGGACAAAAATTTTGATCTGTTTAATTCTCTGCTGAGCCTCTGCCACAAAAGTGATGCTCAGTAGATATTTCTTGAATGAATACTGATTGAATCAGTACAGGAATGTTTAAATCTCTAATAAGCTAATAACTAACAGACCACTTTTGACCAATTTTATCTTTCTCTTTCTTCTTGTGCACTTGGAAACAGACATAAGAATGGAAAGTGGGGGAGTTCAGCATCTCCTGAGAAGCCCAAAGGAGTCTCAGATTCAGCCCTCTTCGAGCAAACAGTATACACATTCTGCTTCTAGAGGTAAGAAGGAGCTCTTGTGCAGGTAAATCATTGCTGCATGATTCCTTATATTCAGAGTGCTTAAGCTTCCAAATAGTAAGTAGCACTGCAGTATCTTGTAAGATATATGTAGTGACACACTAGCACTTAGCTATTTGTAGTCATCTTGTTATGTTATGTTTATCTATACATATATGTATATATATGTGGCTTCCCTGGTGGGTCAATGGTAGAGAATCTGCCTGCAATGCAGGAGCTACAGGAGAAGCAGGTTCGATCCCTGGGTTGGAAAGATCCTTGGAGGAGTGCATGACAACCCACTCCAGTTTCTTGCCTGGAGAATACCATGTATGTATATATATACACATGGTATATATATATACACATTCAGAAATAAAGCAAAATCTTAATATATTTCTGTATCTTTGCTCTTACTAATTACTTCACACTATTAAAATGTAGCACCTTCCTCTTAAATAGCCCAGAACTGGTGGTGATAGTATATTTTAGTACTTTTTATTTTCAATTTTATAACTGTATTATTTGGATTAACTTGAAAGAACTTGCATTACTTTATAATCAGAAAATGTAACATTTATTATGAAACTAAGGTGACTTTCAGAATTATAAACTCTCTCCAAAAATAACAATAGCTACAGTGATAGTATCTCACAACACCAGTGCCTTAGAATTCAATAGCACATACCTGGAAATTTCTGAAGTGGCATGAAGGGATTGGTAAAAAGGCCACTACACACCATAATCCCATCAAAGACATAGGATTCCTGTTTTCCTTCAGCCTGCACCACAACATCCCACTGTCCTGTGAAAGAGAAATCAGAGTGCTTCCTCACACTGCACACCTTCGACTGGGAATAAGACAAAAAGACTCATGACCACTCTTCCCTGATGCCCTCAAGAACTCTTGACCTCAATGAATAAAGTTGACTGCAGGGACTCTCATCTGGGCTTTCATTAAAGTGCTCAAGTATAACTGGTCTCCCGAACAAGGCATTTTAAAGGTGAGATTAGCTCAATTTGTTCAGACTACAGTCCTCAAGGTAGCTAGGGGTGATCCCACACCAGGTGTACAGTTTGGCATTTCAGTCAATCTCCCATATTTTCTCCTGAAGGAGACTTCCATGGAGATGTATAACTTCCATGGAGATGTATGTAAAGCCCACGGCTCTGGCCTAGCTTTGGGTCCTAACAAGAGACTTCCTTGTATGTTGAGTGCTCTTTGTCCCACTTACCAGAAACTGGATGTGCTTCAAAAGGTGAAAGTGTTTGACATACATATGGAGATACTCCATGATTTTGGAATTATGCAAGTAGTTGGGAAAGTGGTCAGGGAAAGGGTAATCACTGTAGGCCATCATCTCCTTTGAAGTGTTGCTGATGACAGACTTATAGACACTTGGCCTGCCTCTTTCAGTCTTCTCCTACCAAGAAAACAAAGGACACCTGCTAAAGTATATCAACTTTAACAACAGATCAAACTATGAGTCTTCTTCAAAATGAAGAGCATTGTTATATTAAGGAATTACACAATATTAAAACATTCATACACAAAATTATCCCTTTTGATAAGGACAATCTCTGTAAATATGACCAGGCTGGTGAAGTAAAAGCTTTATATGGGCATCACTTAGTGAAATCAGATGACATATTGTGGTATTTGGGGGCATTCTGTCATAGTCCTTGAGATGTATCATTGCATAGCTCCAGCAAGAAAATTGACATTAAGTCATTTCTCTGAATCTATTTCTTCACTTGTAAATAGGTACTTGTCTATGTCACAGAGTTATTGTGGAGACCAAAGAATACACATAAAATGTTAGGAAAACCTTGCAAGGGAAATAAATTATCAATGCATGCTTTGTTATAGGACTTATAGAAATTGCATGTGCAGGGTGAAAAGGACACCAGACTGGGAGATTGGAGATTTTCTTGAGATGTGTCTGTATCAGACATGGTCCATCCAGGAATATGGGAGCTCCTCTCTCGATACTTGAAACAGGGAATGTAATGCAGAGAATTGGTAACATAGGTAATGAGAAACCCAAAAAGCCATGAGGTATTGGTGAAACGTCCAGAGGTTAGCAAAGACAAGCAGCCAGTACCACATCTAGGCTATACCTAGCCAACTAACAGTTGGTATCTTTTGACCTACCTTCTTTTCCCTTCATGGTAACATTGAAGACCATGTGGTCCAGGGGTATAACTATAAGTTGAAGAAGAGCCCTTTAATATGCCTATCTAGTGGCTAGTATTAGTCACTCAGTCGTGTTCAACTCTTTGCAATCCCGTGGACTGCAGCCCACCAGACTCCTCCGTTAATGAGATTTTTCCAGGCAAGAATACTGGAGTGGGTTGCCATTTCCTTCTCCAGGGGATCTCCCCAACCCAGATATTGAACCCATGCTTCCCTCATTGCAGACAGATTCTTTACCATCTGAACCACCAGGGAATATACCTATGATGCAGGCCAAATACTATCACTATGCTCAGCTCTTGAGATTTCAGCTTTGTCCTAAAATATTAGAGTTGGTGTTAGTTGCCCTGACTGTACATACATACTCTTGGGCTCAAGATAAAAATCTAAAGTTCATGTATTAGCATATATGTGATAACTGAAGCCACAGAGGGCTAGGAAGGTATCCTAAAGAACACATAAAAAGTTAAAAAAATGCAGAAGAGTAAGAAGGGAGCTATAATCAGCAACATGAAAAAAACTGAGAAGGAAAATCAGAAAGACAGCAGAGTGAAATCACAGAAGCTAGAGACAAGTGTTTTAAAAAGGAGCTGATTTTTAACATCATTGGATCCCCTTGAGAAAGCGATACAATTCTGGACAGAAAATCCATTCAGTTTGTCAATTTTATTGCTAACAGTGGTGAGAGCAGTTTTGGGGAAGTGCCAGGATGTCTATCATGTAGTGATGGTGGAGATGAAGGAAGAGCAAGCACACAAGTCTTCTTCAAGGATCTAGAGTCTGAAAGCAAATGAAATTGATTGAAACTCATCCTTGTGCAGAAGAAAGGAATGGGAGTCAAATCACAGGTATTTTGTTGTTCAATCACTCAGTCATGTCTGACTCTTTGTGATGCCGTAGACTGCAGCACACTAGGCTTCCCTATCCCTCGCTGTCTCCTGGAGCTTGCTCAAACTCATGTCCATTGAGTAGGTGATGCCATCCAACCATCTCACCATCTGTCATCCCTTTCTCCTCCTGCCTTCAATCTTTCCCAGCATCAGGGTCTTTTCTAAAGAGTCAGCTCTTTGCATCAGGTGGCCAACCTAGTGGAGTTTCAGCTTCAGCATCAGTCCTTCCAATGAATATTCAGGACTGATTTCCTTTAGGATTGACTGGATTGATCTTCTTGCTGTCCAAAGGACTCTCAAGAGCCTTCTCCAACACCACAGTTCAAAACATCAATTCTTTGGTGCTCAGCCTTCCTTATGGTCCAACTCACATCTGCACATGACTACTGGAAAAATCATAGCTTTGACTATAAGGATCTTTGTTGGCAAAGTAATGCCTCTGCTTTTTAATATGCTGTCTACCTTGGTCATAGCTTTTCTTCCAAGGAGCTGTAGTTGAAGGATAATTTAGTGCTGTAGTCCTTGCATTCTTATTTCCCAGATATGAAAAAATGTCATTACACATATAGAAGTATAAGCATATTCAAACTTACCTCATATCTCCACAGTCCTCCAATGTCATTGCTTTCTTCAAAACAGATGGGTTCCAGTCCCTCCTCCAGACAGATCTTAATGGCACCTAATCCACTGACTCCAGCACCAACCACCATAATTCTTTTTCCTGGCATTATGTCTTGTATCAAGAAACACAGCATAAAATCAGACTTTTATTGCCATGTATTTTTTTATCATGCAAAGTTAGTTTTTCTCTAAAATTGCTAGTAAATGCTTTGAAGGTATATCTTGTTCAAAGCAGATATGCCTTTCAAAGGAAGATCCAGTGACAGAAAATCTTAGTTCTCTCAGGCTTTCATGTTTTCAAGTACAAAAGAAATTGTTTGTTTGTTTTTTTAAACGGTTTGACTCCTAAAATTTTTCTGATCATATGAGCTCACATTTTTACATTTATTTTTTGATAGTTTCCTTATACCTAATACATTTGCACTCACACACTCTCAAAAACCTGTTCATTCATAGATTTTGCCCATACTTTTCTTCCTTCCCATTATGATTTATTACATAATTAAAATACTTCCCACTGCTATATAATATTGTTGTTTATGTACTCTATATATAATAGTTTGCACCTGTTAGATCCAAACTCACAACCCAATTTTTTCCCACCATGGCCCTCACTTTGGTGAGCACAAATCTTTTATCCATGTCTGTGGGTCTGTTTCTGTTTCACAGATAAGATCACTTGTGTCTTATTTGTGTCACATATAAGTTATACTCTGGTATTTTTCTTTCTTTTTCTGAATTACTTCAGTTAGTATGATAATCTCAATGTCCATTCATTTAGCTTCAAATGGCATGTGTCCTTCTATTTTATGGCCAAGTAATATTCCCCTATATAAATATACTACATCTTTATCCATTCATATGTTGATGGACATTTAGGTTGCTTCCATGTCCTGGCTACTGTAAATATTGCTTCTATAAACATAAGGGTGTATGTGTCTTTTTGAATTATATTACAAACAGACTTTTAATTCCTTCCACTACTACTATCTGCTTATAGAAACACTTATGTAGGATATTTTGGCAGATTTTACCTTTATTTAAGCTAGAGAATCCCTATTTTTGCCTCATGATAGAGTTTGAAGTGGGGAAAAAAATAAAACCCTAACAGATTTCATCATATAAATATCATTCATAATACTCTTCTTGGGGTAGAGTGTGAACTATGTAAAAGTTCAGCATCTTTAGAAAAGTAGTCTGATTGCCTTTATGCCAGAGATTAATATTCTGCCATTCATTCATTCAATAGATATCAACTGGCTGCCTAGTATATACCAGACACTACTTTACTAGGGCAGATATAGCATTGAACAGATCAGACACAATTCTTTAAAAGCATTCTAATGAGGTAGAGATCAAATAATTAAGCAAATAAGTAGTAAGATGATACATTCTATGTAGAAAAATTAAGGAGCATACAGTTTATAGGAAATAGAGGAGCCAGAGTATTATTTCATACAGGATGGTCAGAAAAGGACTCAAGAATGACATTTAAGCAGGGAGTAAAGAACCAAGACAAAAGCAAAGAAGTTGGGAATCAACCTTCTTGACTTCAGACTATACTTCAAAACTACAGTCATCAAGGTAGCATGGTACTGGTGCAAAGATAGAAATATAGATCAATGGAACAAAATAGAAAGTCCATAAATAAATCCATGCACCTATGGACACCTTATCTTTGACAAAGGAGGCAAAAATATACAGTGGAGAAAAGACAGTCTCTTCAACAAGTGGTTCTGAGGAAACTGGTCAACTACCTGTAAAAGAGTGAAACTAGAACACTTTTTAACATCATATATAAAAATAAACTTAAAATGAATTAAAGATCTAAATGTAAGACCAGATACTATAAAACTCTTAGAGGAAAACATAGGCAAAACATTCTCTGATATAAATCACAGCAAGATCCTCTATGACTCACCTCCCAAAGTAATGGAAATAAAAATAGAAATAAACAAATGGGACCTAATTAAATGTAAAAGCTTTTTTACAACAAGGAAACTATAAGCAAGGTGAAAAGACAGCCCTGAGAATGGGAGAAAACAACAGCAAATAAAACAACAGACAAGAATTAATCTCTGAAATATGTAAGCAGCCCATGCAGCTCAATACCAGAAAAAACAAACCGCCCAATCAAAAAATGGGCAAAATACCTAAACATTTCTCCAAAGAAGACATTTAGATGAAAAACATTAAAAGATGCTCAACACCATTCATTATTAGAGAAAAGCAAATAAAAACCACAATGAGGCATCATCTCACATCAGTCAGAGGGCCATCATCAAAAAGTTTACAAACAATAAATGCTGGAGTGAGTGTGGAGGAAAGGGAACCTTCTTGCACTGTTGGTGGGAATGCAAACTGGTACAGCCACTATGGAGAACAGTGCAGAGATTCCTTAAAAACCTGGGATGAGAACTGTCATATGACCCAGTAACCTCACTCCTGGGCATACACTCCAAAGGAAACCAGAATTGAAAGAGACACATGTACTCCAATGTTCACTGCAGCACAGTTTACAATAGCTAGGACATGGAAGCAACCTAGATGTCCATTGGCAGATGAATGGATAAGGAAGTTGTTGTACATATACACAATGGAATATTACTCAGCTATAAAAAGGAACAATTTGAGGCAGTTCTAATGAGGTGGATTGCCGGGGACCAGCCCCGGCTGATCCAGGGTATTCGAAGGAGAGACGGCGTAGGCGAAGATCAGGAAACAATTGCTTAATTAAATGTTAATTAAGGATATAAAGAGTAATAGAATGAGGATAGCTCAGTAAAATTCAGTGAAGAAAAGAGGCTGAAATAAGGATAGCTCAGTGAGGAAATTCAGTGGAGAAAAGAGGCTGAATAATTCAGCCAGAAGGTAAGAGAAAGAACGACATGGTGAGACCAAGTTTCTGTGAACAAAGCCCGCACTTTATTTTCCAAAGTAGTTTTTATACCTTAAGTTATGCATAGAGGATAATGGGGGAAGGGGTAGAGTCAGGCAGCAAGCCAGGCTTTCTTCCTGCAAACTTATCATATGCAAAAGCTTAGGTGATTTGCATCATCTTCTGGCCCGGAGGCCTGTTAACATTTTAAGACCTTTTCTTCAGAAAACTTATTTTTCTCTAAAGGTGGTTGGTCAGGAGCCACCCTCCAAAAAAGCATTAGATAAAGTTGCATTCCTACAGCGCAAAGATGTGGTGGGCTATAACAAGAAAAAGAATTAACTCAAGGGTTCCAGGTTACAAACATTAAAGCTACTACTTACACTAATTATATTAATCAATACACTGCCAGGGACACAGCAGGTAAGGGATATGGAAACTTAGCAGCAAACATTGGCCCAACAAGTGAAAAAATCCCTTCACCAATACAATTTCTAATCAATCTTTTAACTACTCAAAAGAATCTGTGTTTAGACAGTTTAGAACATCTCCTGCCTCTCACAGTTGGGAGGCTCTGAACAATCACATGTGGCCGGAAAAACCTATTCAGGCAGGCTAGAGGATTTCCAAAGGAGTTTGTAGGTTAAACACTGTCACACCCAGGAATTATTAACTGGAGCTGTAAGCTAACTCTTTTTTCAGAGAGGTAGTGGGGGACAGCCCCCCGTAAAGTCAGAGGTGTAGGTGAAAGCACAAAGCAGAAAGTAGGCAGACCTGGTTTTGGGTGTAAATGCTCGAGAATTTCCAGGGGGACTCCTGAGGCTCGATCCCGCCTTTGTGTGTGCCGAGCCTCCTTCCTCATGACCTTTGTCATGGGCGGAGTTCCTCACGCTGGCTCCCGGCAGTGATAGAATTCCAGTTGAGCTATTCCAGATCCTGAAAAGTGCTGCACTCAATATGCAATATGCACTCCATATGCAATATGCGGCTCCCGGCAGTGGATGAACCTACAGCCTATTATAAAGAATGAAGTAAGTCAGAAAGAGAAAGACAAATACTGTATATTAATGCATATATATGGAATCTAGAAGGATGATACTGATGATGGTACATACAGGGCAGCAAAGGAGACACAGAGGTAAAGAACAGACTTTTGGACTCAGTGGGAGAAGGTGAGGGCAGGATAATTTGAGAGAATAGCACTGAAACTATATATTACCATATGTAAAGTAGATGAACAGTGCATATTTGATGCATGAAGCAGGGCACCCAAAGCTGGTGCTATGCGACAACCTAGAAGGAAAGGATGAGACAGGAGGGGAGGAGGGGGTAGGATGTGGGGAGGGGGATTTCAGGATGGGGGTTACACCTGTATACATATGGCCAATTCATGCTGATATATGCCCCAAACCATCACAATATTATAATGTAATTATCCTCCAATTAAATTAAATTATTTTTAAAAAGAACCAAGACATGTGATATCTGAGAGAGAATTCCAAGCAGAGAGTCTGAGACAGGCACTTGGACTTTTTGAAGAAGGAAGGAAAGCCTTATGACTAATACCAAAAAGATATAAGGGGTATAATGAAGTTGGACAGGGAGTATTAGTTACCAGTATCAGAGGCATTACCAGTATCAGAGTTCAGATTGGACAGGCTACTTTTTCAAAGGATGGGGCAAAGAATATATTTGGTATTCAGAAACGTCACTTACCTGTAAGTACCTCTGATGACACTGCTTCTCTTTCCACTCTCTATTCAACAACGTAATGTTTTATCCTCTACTACTTAACAGAACCACAAAGTAATAGTATTTTCTCAAGGGATGTCTCCTTACCTTATGATGTGGTGATTTTTTCCCTGTATCTCTGCTCTCTACTCTGAATTGAAGGAGAAACTGAGTGGTGTTCTGTAATTTATAAGTTTCAATTATATTGAATTAGAATAGCTATTAAAATATGATTATTTTTTTATTTAGAGTTCCTTGGTAAGTTCTTTTAATTTAAGCAAACATGTTTGCAGGTCAGGAAGCAACAGTTAGAACTGGACATGGAACAACAGACTGGTTCCAAATAGAAAAAGGAGTACGTCAAGACTGTGTATTGTCACCCTGCTTATTGAACTGATATGCAGAGTACATCATGAGAAACGCTGGGCTGGAGGAAGCACAAGCTGGAATCAAGATTGCTGGGAGAAATATCAATAACCTCATACACAGATGACACCACCCTTATGGCAGAAAGTGGAGAAGAACTAAAAAGCCTCTTGATGAAAGTGAAAGAGGAGAGTGAAAAAGTTGGCTTAAAGCTCAACATTCAGAAAACTAAGATCATGGCATCCAGTCCCATCACTTCATGGCAAATAGATGGGGAAACAGTAGAAACAGTGGCTGACTTTGTTTTCTTGGGCTCTAAAATCATTGCAGATTGTGATTGCACCCATGAAATTAAAAGACACTTACTCCTTGGAAGGAAAGTTATGACCAGCCTAGACAGCATATTAAAAAGCAGAGACATTACTTTGTCAACAAAGTCCGTCTAGTCAAGGCTATGGTTTTTCCAGTAGTCATGTATGGATGTGAGAGTTGGGACTGTGACGAAAGCTGAGCGGCGAAGAATTGATGCTTTTGAACTGTGGTGTTGGAGAAAACTCTTGAGAGTCTCTTAGACTGCAAGGAGATCCAACAAGTTCATTCTGAAGGAGATCAGTCCTGGATGTCCTTTGGAAGGAATGATGCTAAAGCTGAAACTCCAGTACTTTGGACACCTCATGCAATGAGTTGACTCATTGGAAAAGACTGTGATGCTGGGAGGGATTGGGGGCAGGAGGAGAAGAGGACGATAGAGGATGAGATGGCTGGATGGCATCACCGACTCGATGGACGTGAGTTTGAGTGAACTCCGGGAGTTGGTGATGGACAGGGAGGCCTGGAGTGCTGCAATTCATGGGATCGCAAAGAGTCAGACACGACTGAGTGACTGAACTTAACTGAAAATCATTTCAGATGGTGACTGCAGCCATGAAATTAAAAGGCACTTGCTCCTTGGAAGAAAAGCTATGACCAACCTAGAAAGCATATTAAAAAACAGGTACATTACGTTGCCAACAAAGGTCTGTCTAATCGAAGGTATGGTTTTTTCAGTAGTCATGTATGGATGAGAGTTGGACCATAAGGAAAGCTGAACAATGAAGAATTGATGCTTTTGAACTGTGTTGTTTGGAGAAGACTCTTGAGAGTCCCTTTACTGCAAGGAGATCAAACCAGTCAATCCAAAGGTAATCAGTCCTGAATATTCATAGGAAGGACTCATGCTGAAGCTCCAAACTCCAATACACTTGATGAGAAGAACTGACTCATTGGAAAAGACCCTGATGCTGGGAAAGAGTGAAGGCAGGAGAAGGGGATGACAGAGGATGAGATGGTTGGGTGGCAAACTGACTCGATGGACATAAGTTTGAGCAAGCTCCAGCAGTTGGTAATGGACAGGGGAGCCTGGCGTGCTGCAGTCCATGGGTTCGAAAAGAGTCAGACACAACTGAATGACTGAACTGAATTGAATATTTTCTGCAAGAGTTTACTAATAATTACTATTGATTCTTCTTTAAATATTTGATATATGCCAGTGAGGCCATCTGGGCCTGGGATTATCTTTGTGGGAAGACTTTTAGTTTCCTATTTAATCTTTTTGTTTGCTACTGTTCTACTTAGTTTTTTGATATCTTTTGAGTCAATTTTGGTAATTTAATTTTTTCTTGGAATTTTTCCATTTCATTTAGTTATCAAATTTGTTTATTTGTAATCAAGTTTATTGTGATCCACACAGTCAAAAAAACAAAGTCTGACACTGTTTCCACTGCTTCCCCATCTATTTCCCATCAAGTGATGGGACCAGATGCCATGATCTTCGTTTTCTGAATGTTGAGCTTTAAGTCAACTTTTTCACTCTCCTCTTTCACTTTCATCAAGAGGCTTTTGAGTTCCTCTTCACTTTCTGCCATAAGGGTGGTATCATCTGCATATCTGAGGTTATTGATATTTCTCCTGGCAATCTTGATTCCAGCTGTGCTTCTTCCAGCCCAGCGTTTCTCAGGATGTACTCTGCATAGAAGTTAAATGAGCAGGGTGACAATATACAGTCTTGATGTACTCCTTTTCCTATTTGGGACCAGTCTGCCGTTCCATATCCCATTCTAACTGTTTCCTCCTGACCTGCATACAGGTTTCTCAAGAGGCAGGTCAGGTGGTCTGGTATTCCCATCTCTTTCAGAATTTTCCACAGTTGATTGTGATCCACACAGTCAAAGGCTTTGGCATAGTCAAGAAAGCAGAAATCGAAGTTTTTCTGGAACTCTCTTGCTTTATCGATGATCCAGCAGATGTTGGCAATTTGATCTCTGGTTCCTCTGCCTTTTCTAAAACCAGCTTGAACATCTGGAAGTTCACAGTTCACGTATTGCTGAAGCCTGGCTTGGAGAATTTTGAGCATTACTTTACTAGCATGTGAGATGAGTGCAATTGTGCAGTAGTTTGAGCATTCTTTGGCATTGCCTTTCTTTGGGATTGGAATGAAAACTGACCTTTTCCAGTCCTGTGGCCACTGCTGAGTTTTCCAAATTTGCTGGCATATTGAGTGCAGCACTTTCACAGCATCATCTTTCAGGATTTGAAAGAGCTCAACTGGAATTCAATCACCTCCACTAGTTTTGTTCGTAGTGATGCTTTCTAAGGCCCACTTGACTTCACATTCCAGGGTGTCTGGCTCTAGGTGAGTGATCATACCATCGTGATTATCTGGGTCGTGAAGATTTTTTTTTTTTTTTTGTACATTTCTGTGTATTCTTGCCACCTCTTCTTGATATCTTCTGCTTCTGTTAGGTCCATACCATTTCTGTCCTTTATCGAGCCCATCTTTGCATGAAATGTTCCCTTGGTATCTCTAATTTTCTTGAAGAAATCTCTAGTCTTTCCCATTCTGTTGTTTTCCTCCATTTCTTTGCATTGATCACTGAGAAAGGCTGTCTTAGCTCTTCTTGCTCTTCTTTGGAACTCTGCATTCAAATGCTTTGCTTTTCCCTTTCTCCTTTGCTTTTGAAATGTTTATTGCGATATATATCCCAAACATTTTAGAATGTTATATTTTCAATTTAATTTGTCTCAAAATATTTTCTAAGTTCTTCTTTGAACCATTGTTATTTAAGGATGCTTTTAAAAATTCTACATATTTATGTATTTCCCACATTTCTGTTTGCTATTGACTTCTAATTTAATTACTTTGTGCTCTGAAACCATATTTTGAATGATTTCAATTATTTTTAAATTGTTTATACTTCTTTTATGGCCAGCTTACACCGGGAAATGTTCCTTGTGTTCTTGAGATTATATGTTCTGTTGTTGAGTTGTGTGTTCTGTGCTGCTGCTGCTGCTAAGTCGCTTCAGTCGTATCCAACTCTGTGCAACCCCATAGACGGCAGCCCACCAGGCTCCCGCGTCCCTGGAATTCTCCAGGCAAGAACACTGGAGTGGGCTGCCATTTCCTTCTCCAATGCATGAAAGTGAAAAGTGAAAGTGAAATTGCTCAGTCGTGTCCAACTCCTAGCGACCCCATGGACTGCAGCCTACCAGGCCCCTCCGTCCATGGGATTTTCCAGGCAAGAGTACTGGAGTGGGTTGCCATTGCCTTCTTCGTGTGTGTTCTATAGAAACTAGCTGTATCTGATTTCTTAATAGTGTTGTTGAAGTCTCTATATCCTTGCTGGTTTACTCTCTAGATGTTCTATTCTAGCCTAACCTAGCCTGCCCTATCCTATCTTATGCTCTTCTATTCTATTCAGAATGGTGTACTGATGTCTGTAACAATCAACTAGGTTGATTGTCCTATTTCTTCAGTTCTGTCAGTTTTTGCTTAATATATCTTGAGGCCCTATTGTTAGATACATATATAATTGTTATATCGTCCTGACAAATTGATCCCAGGTGGGGCTAGTGGTAAAAAGCTGCCTGACAATGCGGGAGATGAGGTTTGATTCCTAGGTCGGGAAGCTCTCCTTTGGAATAGGAAATGGCAAACAGCTCCAGTATTCTTGCCTGGAAAATTCCATGGGCAGAGGAGCATGTTGGTTTATAGTTCATAGGGCTGCAGGGAATTGGACATGACTGAGTAGTCATGTTGTCCAAAAAAGCACAGCACATAAAAAGTCTCTTTTTTCTCTATTATTAATAGCATTTTAAACTTAAATTATATTTTGTTTGATATGCTATCAATATGTCTACTCTAGCTTTCTTATGGTTGCTGTTTTCATATCTTATACATTTTTTTAGTCTTTTAGACTACTTTTTAAAAATTTTATTGGAGTATAAATACTTTACCGTGTTGTATTAGTTATGTATATACATATATTCCCTCTTTTTTGGGATTCTGTCCCATTTAGGTCACCACAGAGCATTGAATAGATTTCCCTGTGCTATACAATAAGTTTTCATTTGTTGTCTATTTTATACATAGTATTAATAGAGTACATATGTCAATCTCCACCTCCCAATTCATCCCACCCTTCCTTCCCCCCTTGGTGTCCACACATTTGTTCTCTACATTTGTGTCTCTTTTTCTGCTTTGTAAATAAGAACATCTATACCATTTTTTTCAGATTTCCTATATATTCATTAATACACAATATTTATTTTCCTCCTTCTGACTGACTTCATTCTGTATGACAATCTCTAGATCCATCCATGTCACTACAAATGACCCAATTTCATTCCTTTTTATGGCTGAGTAATATTATATATATGTGTGTGTGTGTATGAATAATTGTATAGATATATAGATTTACCACATCTTCTTTATCCATTCCTCTGTTGGGGGACATTTAAGTTCTTTCCATGTCCTGGCTATTGTAACCAGTGCAGCAATGAACACTGAGGTGCATGTGTTTTTTTTTGAATTATGATTTTCTCTGGATATATGCCCAGTAGTGAGATTGCTGGTGGAAGAGTTAACGTAGGTAGGTTGATAAGGAGTCCAAGCCTAAGGCCTATTTAAGAAGGAGTTGAACACTTTCTTTTTCACATTCTTTTGCCTTAGGCATGAAGGCCTCGTAGGCAGCAGTATCTTTTGTTCAAGGATATGCTTTTTTGAGCTCAGAATATATGTTATGGGAGAAGGTCTGGGTAAAACTTCCACAGCTTTGAGCTCTGGGTTAACCTGTTCCTTCTGGCTAATCTCATGCTGATGTCATCCCAGGATATATGTTACAAGAAAGAGTCTGGGCAAAATTTTCACAGCCTTGAGGTATTCTTTTCTATTCTTAAGAGCTAGCAGAAAAATATATAATACCCTGCTTAAAACTAACAAGGCGGGTAATCTTTCTACCCCCTTTGATGTCTATGTCAGTTTTTTAAGTCACTGTCACTTTAATAAAATTTCTACTACACAAAGCTACGAGTGACTGAGATTATCTTTGGCCCCAGAGTTAAACCTTCTCCTTCGGAGACTACAGATCCAATGGAGCACTGTAAAGAAAGTGAAGTCGTTCAGTCGTGTCCGACTCTTTGTGGCCCCATGGACTGTAGCCTACCAGGCTCCTGTCCGTGGGATTTTCCAGGCAAGAATACTGGAGTGGGTTGCCATTTCCTTCTCCAGGGGATCTTCCCAACCCAGGGATCGAACCCTGATCTCCCGCATCACAGGCAGACGCTTTAACCTCTGAGCTACCAGGGAGCACTGTAAGCTTTCATCTATTATCTTGGGGGCTCATCCAGGATCCCAAGACAAGGTGTAAGCTGTTATCTTGGATGCTAAGTGATAAAGTCTACTACTGGGTCATGTGGTATTTCTTTCAGTTTTTTCAAGGATCCTCCATACTGCTCTCCAAAGTGGCTGTATCTATTTACATTTCCACCAGAAGTGCAAGAGGGTTTCCTTTTCTCCACACCCTCTCCAGCATTTATTATTTGTACATTTTATGGTGATGGCCATTCTGACTGGTGTGAGGTGATATCCTATATTTTTCCATATAAAGTATGTCTCTTGTAGACAGAACATAGTTGAGTCTTGTTTGTTTTTTAAAAATAAATTCTAATAACTTTTTCTTTGATTGAATTCTTTCACTCCTATTTGATGTTATTTTCCTATAGCTGATTCATGCTTGCTATTTTACTTTTTCTTTTCTCTTTGTCTCATTTCATTTCTTCACTCTTCTCCAGTAGCATATCGGGCACCTATCCACCTGGGGAGTTCATCTTTCAGTGTCATATATTTCTGCCTTTTCATACTGTTCACTGGGTTCTCAAGGCCAGAAAACTGAAGTAGTTTGACTGTAGCCATGAAATTAGAAGACACTTGCTCCTTGAAAGAAAAGCTATGACCAACCTAGAGAGCATATTAAAAAAAAAACAGAGACATTACTTTGCCAACAAACATCTGCCTATTCAAAGCTATGGTTTTCCAGTAATCATGTATGGATGTGAGAGTTGGACTATAAAGAAAGTTGAGCACCAAGGAATTCATGCTTTTGAACTGTAGTGTTGGAGAAGACTCTTGAGGGTCCCTTGGACTACAAGGAGATCAAACCAGGCAATCCTAAAGGAAATCAGTCCTGAATATTCATTGGAAGGACTGATGTTGAAGCTGAAGCTCCAATACTTTGGCCACCTGATGCAAAGAACTGACTCAGTGGAAAAGACCCTGATGCTGGGAAAGATTGAAGGCAGGAGGAGAAGGGGATGACAGAGGATGAGATGGTTGGATGGCATCACCAGCTCGATGGACATGAGTTTGAGAAAGCTCTGGGAGTTGGTGAAAGACAGGGAAACCTGGCATGCTTCAGTCCATGGGGTCACAAAGAGTCAGACACAACTGAGCGACTGAATTGAACTGATGTCTCATTAAATGTTCTTCTGTTCCTCCTTTCATGACTTCTTTACTGCTGCTGCTGCTGCTGCTAAGTCACTTCAGTCGTGTCCGACTCTGTGCAACCCCATAGATGGCAGCCCACCAGGCCCTGCCGTACCTGGGATTCCCCAGGCAAGAACACTGGAGTGGGTTGCCATTTCCTTCTCCAGTGCATGAAAGTGAAAAGTCAAAGTGAAGTCACTCAGTCGTATCAGACTTGTAGCGACCCCATAGATTGCAGCCTACCAGGCTCCTCCATCCATGGGATTTTCCAGGCAAGAGTACTGGAATGGGTTGCCATTGCCTTCTCCAGATTTCTTTACTAGTAAGTGGGTATTTTCTAATACACATTTTAAATCCTTTTGATTAATTATATTTTTGAGTTATTTTATTAACAGGTTTGTAATTTAAAAAAAAATGCTTATTAGAAGCTACTTCAGGTTTTGTTGTTGTTCAGTCACATAGTTGTGTCTGACTCTTTAGGATCCCATGGACTGCAGCACAGCAGGCCTCCCTGTCCCTTACCATCTCCCGAAGTTTGCCCAAGTTACATCGATGATACCATCCAGCCATCTCATCCTCTGACGCCCTCTTCTCCTTCTGCCCTCAATCTTCGACAGCATCAGGGACTTATCCAATGAGTCGGCTGTTCTCATCAGGCGACCAAAATACTGGAGCTTCAACTTCAGCATCAGTCCTTCCAATGAGTGTTCAGGGTTGATTTCCCTTAAGACTGGCTGGTTTGATCTCCTTGCTGTCCAAGGGACTCAGGAGTCTTCTCCAGCACCACAGTTCGAAGGCATCAATTCTTTAGCACTCTGCCTTCTTTATGGTTCAGTTCTCAAAACCATATATGACCACTAGGAGGACTACAGCCTTGACTGTACAGACCTCTGTTGGCAGAGTAATGTCTCTGCTTTTCAACACACTGTATAAGTTTATCACAACTTACCTGCCAAGTAGTAATCGACTTTTGATTTCATGGCTGCAGTCACCATCCACAGTGATTTTAGAGCCCAAGAAGAGGAAATCCATCACTGTTTCCACCTTTTCCCCTTCTGTTTGCCACAAAGTAACAGGACCAGATGCAGTGATCCTAGTTATTTTAATATTTAGTTTTAAGCAGGCTCTTTCGCTCCTTCACCCTCACCAAGAGGTTCTGTAGTTCCTCTTCACTTTCTGCCATTAGATTTGTTCAGTTCAGTCACTCAGTCGTGTCCAACTCTTAGCAACCCCATGGACTACAGCACACCAGGCCTCCCTGTCCATCACCAACTCCAAAGTTTACTCAAACTCATGTCCATTGAGTCGGGGATGCCATCCAATGATATCCTCTGTCGTCCCCTTCTCCTCCTGCCTTCAATCTTTCCCAGCATCAGGGTCTTCTCAAATCAGTCAGTTCTTCTCATCAGGTGGCCAAAATATTGGAGTTTCGGTTTCAGCATCAGTCCTTTCAATAAATATTCAGGGCTGATTTCCCTTAGGATGATCTGGTTGGATACCCTTGCAGTCCAAAGGACTCTCCTTTGATGCTCAGCTTTCTTTATAGTCCAACTCTCACATCCATACATGACCAGTGGAAAAACCATAGCTTTCTACTAGATGGACCTTTGTTGGCAAAATAATGTTTCTGCTTTTTAAAATGCTGTCTAGGTTGGTCATAACTTTTCTTCCAAGGAGTAAGCTTCTTAATTTCATGGCTGCAATCACCATCTGCAGTGATTTTGGAGCACCCAAATATAAAGTCTGCCACTTGTTTTCACTGTTTCCCCATCTATTTCCCATGAAGTGATGGGACCAGATGCCATGATCTTAGTTTTCTGAATGTTGAGCTTTAAGCCAACTTTTTCACTCTCCTCTTTCACTCTCAAGAGGCTCTTTAGTTCTTCTTCACTTTCTGCCATACGGGTGGTGTCATCTGCATATCTGAGGTTATTGATATTTCTCCCAGAAATCTTGATTCCAGCTTCTTCATCCAGCCCAGCATTTCTCATGTTGTACTCAGCATATAAGTTAAATAAGCAGGGTGACAATATATAGCCTTGACAACTCCTTTCCCAATTTTGAACCGGTTCATTGTTCCATGTATAGTTCTAACTGTTGCTTCTTGACCTGCATACAGATTACTCAGGAGGCAGATAAGGCTGTATGGTATTCTCAATTCTTTAAGAATTTTCCACAGTTTGTTGTGATCCACACAGTCAAAGGCTTTGGTGTAGTCAATAAAGCAGAAGTAGATATTTTTCTGGAACCTCTTGCTTTTTCGATGTGGATATTGGCAATTTGATCTCCGGTTTCTCTGCCTTTTCTAAATCCACCTTGAACATCTAGAATTTCATGGTTCATGTAGTGTTGAAGCCTGGCTTGGAGAATTTTCAGCATTACTTTGCTAGCATGTGAAATTAGCCCAATTATGCAGTAGTTTGAACATTCTTTGGCATTGCCTTTCTTTGGGATTGGAATGAAAACTGACCTTTTCCAGTCCTGTGGCCTCTGTGGAGTTTTCCATATTTGCTGGCACATTGAGTGCAGCACTTTCACAGCATCATCTTTCAGGATTTGAAATAGCTCAACTGGAATTCCATCACCTCCACTAGCTTTGTTCGTAGTGATCCTTCCTAAGGCCCACTTGAGTTCCCATTCCAGGATGTCTTGCTTTAGGTGACTGATCACACCATCGTGGTTATCTGGGTCATGAAGATCTTTCTTGTATTTTCTTCTGTGTAGTATTGACATCTCTTCTTAATATCTTATGCTTCTTTTAGGTCCAACACTTGATGTCCTTTATTGTGCCCATCTTTGCATGAAATATTTCCTTGGTATCTCCAGTTTTCTTGAGGAGATCTCTAGTCTTTCCCATTCTATTGTTTTCCTCTATTTATTTGCATTGATCACTGAGGAAGGCTTTCTTATCTCTCTTTGCCTTGGAACTCTGCATTCAAGTGAGTATATCTTTCCTTTTCTCCTTTACCTTTAGCTTCTCTTCTCTTCTCAGCTATTTGTAAAGCCTCCTCACAAAACCATTTTGCCTTTTTGCATTTCTTTTTCTTAGAGATGTGTCAGGGGACGTTCAACTTTAAGGAATCCAGTATGTTGCATTTTCTTTGTGTGCCATTTCTCAAGGACTCTCTGTTCCTTATCAGTTCCTATCCCAGGAATGAGTAGAGCTGCATGTAGTTCTCAGGACTGAGATCATGGGAAAGGGCATCTGCTTAGATTCCTTTCAGTAACTCCCTTCAGTGACTCTCTTCAGCAACCTTGTATGTATTAGACTATCCATTGTCTTGCAACTTGTGGAGTTTCATTCTTTGTAATGGCTGAGTAATCATTTTACTGAAGATATGTAAACATGCATTTCTGCTAATAAAATACCCTTGCTCCACTAGAGACTTGGGTCCCCCGCACCCTCCTTTCTGTCTTCATTCTCTTCGGAACATGGAAGTTTACCAAGCTCACTTTCTTGCCCGGGCTTTCAAGACCTCCTTGAGAGGATGCCCTGTGCCTTCGTGAGTGGTACAAGTCCTGTGCATGGGCTTTATTGGTTTTCTATGTAACTTGAGAGATACTGCTCTCTCCCTCTATCTTTCTTTTCATCAACTCCAGTCCCCAGGTCCTGGTCTGTAAAGACCACAACAAGTGGCGCCCAAACAGGGACCTGGCATTCACAGCATTCAGGATGGAGTGACTGGGACCTACTGAGGTTGGTAAGTCTGGCGTTATAGGACAAATGGCTGGAAAGCCCCACCATTTTTTTTTTACTTTACTTCATTATTTATTTAAAGTTCAAGGACTTTCAGTTTCATGTCAACGCATAGAGGCATGCCTTCAAACAGTGGTTGAACATAATCCCTGGTTCCCTGATGAGGGCAGTTTTGATTTAGAAATTTAGAACTGGGCAAAGAGAATGTTAAACAAGCCACTAGACAGGGAAAAAATACCCCAATAGATTTCTGGCTCCTATGGGCCCTAATTAAAGCTATGATTTTGCCGTTTCAAAGTATTTCCAGCCCTCCTGATATTCAACAACAGGTAGAACATTTATTACATGAATATGAATTTGATGATGAAACTTTTCAAAAAGCCCAAATAGAACAACATAAAATATTTCAGAATTTTCCTACTAGCCCTGCTCCAGCTGCTCCAAGTGCTCCTCTTCTTGTGTCTCTTGCAACAGGCACAAAACTGAAAGTCCCTTCACTACAAGAACAAAATGACTCTAACGATGACTCTTCTGAGTCTCTCTATGTCACTAAAGCTGATAATGCTTTTTTGGATAACAAAGATAAGCCTTTAGCATGTACTCATACTTATGAGAAAAAAATATCTACTCATTCTCCTTCACAACAGAGGCTCTCTGAATTGCTGGCTTTGCAGTCTCAAGTCTCTGGGGCTGATGGTTTTCCACTTTTCCAGTATTAAGGAATGTTAATGCCCAAAGGCAAATAATACCTCAATATGAAGGCATTGATTTCTCTTACATGCAACAAATGAAAAAAGCTATAACTATGTATGGCCCTCCTTCATCTTTTACTAAAGAACTTCTAAATGCTATGGCATCTTCTATTGGGACTTTTATCCCTTATGATTGGTGAATTTTCATAAAAGCTCTCCTTAAACCAGGAGAATATCTTCAATGGACTATGCGGTTTCAAGATGTGGCTCGGGATCATGCCAATTTTAATGCTCGAGCTGGTGCTCCCCAGAACCAAATTACTTTTGAACTGTTAACTGGTACAGGACAATTTGAAGCGATAGAAGCTCAAATACAATGCCCTTCTTTGTTGCATATACAATTGAAAGAAGCTGCCCTTGAAGCCTGGGATCAAATTACTCCTCAAGGAGAACCTAAAGGTAGTTACATTAAGATATTACAAGGACCTAATGAAACCTATGCTGATTTCCTAGCTAGACCAGAAACTGCTATTTCCTGTAATGTAATTGGCAAAGAAGCCAGATTACAACTAGGAAATCTGCTTGCATATGAAAATGCAAATCAGGAATGTCAAAGTTCTATCATCCCAATACATGAGACTGGGACTGTTACTGATTATTTGAAGGCTTGCCACAATTTAGGGTCTGAGACACAGAAAATGCAAATGCTAGCTGAAACAATGGCTGCTGCTTTTAAAAAGGGAAATGAAGGATGTTTTACATATGGGGATAAGACCCACTTTAAAAAGGATTGCCCTAAGAAATATACAGAGAAAATTAAAGCTAATAAAAATTTTCCAAAACTCTTCGCTCGCTGCCATAAAAGGATGCATTGGGCCAAAGATTGTTGATCTAAATATGATGTTGAGGGAAAACTTATTTCAGGAAACTTCAAACAGGGGAATCCCCAGGTCCCCTTCAACAAAAACCAGAGGCAAACGCCATCTTTTCCCTCAAACCCTCAACATCTGGCAGTACTGCCATTGATATATCAGCCCTAAATGATTTTCTCCTTTTCTTTCAAGCAATCCCTTCTAGAATACCTACTGGACTTTTTGGACTCCTACCTCTACAAACCTTCGGCATTTTACTTGGCTGATTTAGCTTGACTTCTAAGGGAATTACTGTTCACCCTGGAATAATTAATTCAGATTATAAGGGAGAAATTCAAGTTATGATGTCATCTCAGATACTATGGCAATTTAAAAAGGGGGAAAAATTGCCCAATTACTTCTTTTACCTTACATTTCTATTAATTCCTCTAATGATATACAGACAGATGGATAGGAAACACAGATCAAAAACAATCCTTATGGACATCATTGGTATCTGAATATGCCCAACCAAATATAAATATCAGAATCAATGGTAAAAGTTTTTCTGGTTTCCTTGATACTGGATCTGATATCACTATTATTTCCAAACACTTATGGCCCAAATCTTGGCTTTTACACAAAATTTCTTGCCAAATTACAGGAGTTACTCAAACAAAAATACAAGGAGTCTATCAAAGTATTCAAATTTATCCTTGTGAGGGACCAGAAGGCCAGCCAGCGACATTACAACCTTACATAATAGATTTACCCCTTAATCTAATAGGAAGGGATTTACTTACGCAATGGGAAACTCAGATATACATTCCACATTTTTCTTAGGGGCCACTGCTCATTTAACAAACAACAATTATTAAAATAACTTGGAAGTATGACGAACCTATTTGGACAGAGCAGTGGCCCCTTACAAAAGAGAAATTACAGGCTGCTAAAGAACTTATAGATACACAATTGGAATTAAAACATATTGAGGAATATTATTCCCCTTGGAACTCTCCCATTTTTGTTATAAAAAAGAAACCTGGAAAAAGGCGTCTCTTAACAGACCTTAGAAAAGTTAATGCATCTATGAGTCCTATGGGTACATTGCAACCAGTCATCCCGACGCCTACCATTATTCCTCAAAACTGGCATATTATTATTACAGATTTACAGGATTGCTTTTTTAATATACCTTTACATCCTCTAGACTGAAAGAGATTTGCTTTCTCTCTTCCTTATCCTAATCACACCGGGCCTCATAAGCAACACCAGTGGACTGTACTGCCTCAAGGAATGATGAATTCTCCCACTATGAGTCAATATTATGTAGCAGAGGAACCAGAGACCAAATTGCAAACATCTACTGGATCGTCAATAAAGCAAGAGAGTTCCAGAAAAACTTCGATTTCTGCTTTCTTGACTATGCCAAAGCCTTTGACTGTGTGGATCACAATAAACTGTGGAAAATTCTGAAAGAGATGGAAATACCAAACCACCTGATGTGCCGCTTGAGTAATTTGTATGCAGGTCAGGAAACAACAGTAAGAACTGGACATGGAACAACAGTCTGGCTACAAATAGGAAAAGGAATACATCAAGGCTGTATATTGTCATCCTGCTTATTTAACTTCTATGCAGAGTACATCATGAGAAAAGCTGGGCTGGAAGAAGCACAAGCTGGAATCAAGATTGCTGGGAGAAATATCAATAACCTCAGATATGCAGAGGACACCACCCTTATGGCAGAAAGTGAAGAGGAACTAAAAAGCATCTTGATGAAGGTGAAAGAGGAGAGGGGAAAAGTTGGCTTAAAGCTCAACATTCAGAAAACGAAGATCATGGCATCTGGTCCCATCACTTGATGGGAAATAGATGGGGAAACAGTAGAAACAGTGTCAGACTATATCTTTTTGGGCTCCAAAATCACTGCAGATGGTGACTGCAGCCATGAAATTAAAACACGCTTACTCCTTGGAAGAAAAGTTATGACCAACCTAGATAGCATATTGAAAAGCAGAGACATTACTTTGCCAACAAAGGTCTGTCTAGTCAAGGCTATGGTTTTTCCAGTGGTCATGTATGGATGTGAGAGTTGGACTGTGAAGAAAGCTGAGTGCCGAAGAATTGATGCCTTTGAACTGTGGTGTTGGAGAAGACTCTTGAGAGTCTCTTGGACTGCAAGGAGATCCAACCAGTCCATTCTGAAGGAGATCAGCCCTGGGATTTCTTTAGAAGAAATGATGCTAAAGCTGAAACTCAAGTACTTTGGCCACCTCATGTCAGCTCAGTGAAGAGCTGACTCATTGGAAAAGACTCTGATGCTGGGAGGGATTGGGGGCAGGAGGAGAAGTGGACGACAGAGGATGAGATGGTTGGATGGCATCACTGACTCGATGGACGTGAGTCTGGGTGAACTCCGGGAGTTGGTGATGGACAGGGAGGCCTGGCATGCTACTATTCATGGGGCTGCAGAGAGTCAGACATGACTGAGTGACTGAACTGAACTGAACTGACTTGAAAGGAGATTTAAATAGCCCTCGTTCATTTTCACTAGTGGCACGAGAAGAACTCTATTTAATACAAAATAAATTGCAAAAGCAATTTTTTACATGTATTAGACTTGATTTACCTCTAGAATTATTTATTCTCCCCTCTCTTCATTCCCCCACAGGACTTCTTGCCCAACTAGAACACCCAGTAGAATGGACCTATACCCATTTTAGAGGGATACAAAATCACTTATATCCTATCTTGATTTAATCACTCTTATCATTATCAATGGAAGAAATAGAACTAGGACGTTAATTGGCTCTGATCCTCATAAAATTGTAATACCTATTAATAAATCTCAATTCTAGAATGTATTACACAATTCTACTGATTTCCAAATAGCTTTTCTGGAATATTTTGGAGAAATTTCATTTAATTATCCTTCTAACAAGTTCTGGAATCTCTTCAAAAATACTGAATTTATTATCTCCCACATCATCAGCTCACAGCCTATACCTCAAGCTGATGTTTTCTATATAGATGGGATTAAAAACCCTAAAGCCTCATTCTGGTCTCTCGAAGAATATAAGATCTTTTATACTAAATTTCGTTTTGCTCAACAAAACTAATTATATGCTTTTATTCAAGTTATTTACTTACATCCTTACCCCATTAATGTAGTCTCTGATTCCTTATATTGTTTTTGTATTAAAAAATATAG